>NW_019418899.1:0-10691 GCF_000390285.2 Anoplophora glabripennis | reverse complement strand
ACTTAACTCAGAGTGTCTACTAAATTTTTATTTTCGGATTCAAGGAGTTTTCAAGGTGTTCAAGGGTTGATTTTAATTCATTTTCAAGGAGGTAAATTCTAGGGTAAACACTTTTCTCTTTAACGTCTAATCGACGTTAATTTACTCGAAATTTTTCATTTTCTTTACTCAAAATATAGTTATTAACTTGAAGATGAAAAAAAAAAAAAAAATTAAACATCTATCTGACCATCTCTCTGATTCTCTTTAAAAATTTAAATTCTAACGCGTACGAGCGATTATTAAGTATCGCATTAAGATAGAATAAGATTGTAAAACTTTATAATTCTAAAGATAAAATATATGACTGAAAAATTGACAATTTAAACGTGATGATATGGGATATTTCCACAATTTTTACACTTACAACATACATTGAAATTATATTATATTGAAGGAATTTAATTATATTTATTAAACAAAAATAACAATACAATATCTGAAATAAAAATTTTATTACAATAATCGTTACAAAATTATATTAAATTGGTTTTGAGAACTATAAAAATTAAACAAAATTAAAATATTTAAGTAATTTCTAAAATAAGAATCATTTTTTTAATTGTTTATCTAACTCTTTAATTTTTTGGTCATATTGTACTACATTTTTCTGATTTTCACTTATTATCATTTCTAATTCTTTTTTTCTCAATTTTAAATCTGCTGCTTCTTCAACCAATTTTCTTTTTCTTTTTTTTCTTCACATTCATTTTCTCTTTTGTCTTGTAAAGCTTGTTTTCGATTTGCAGAAGAGGATTTAAAAGCAGCAATCATTGGTTTAGTTATTTTAATATTTTTTACATCACCGTTATTATTAACAATAATAAAATCATGTACAGATCTTTGAGATATAAGACTTTGTTCTTGTAGATTCTCAACTAGGAATTCTTTGTTGAAAAAAAACTGCGTTCTACAGCAGCATTTCCATGAAAAATACTAATATTCGTTTTACAAATTCGACAAAATTCGCAGATATTTTTTGCTCAGCCCACAGTTTCATAAGAAATTCATCTAGCTGATGTTTTTTCTCATTAAACTTTATTAATTCTTTTTTTACAGCGTCATTTTCTATAAATTTAAGGTAATCCTTTTTAATTTCTTCAACAATAAGTTCACCAAAGTGGTTATGCTCAACTAAAACTTCTAAAGCCAGTTGAATCCAAATTTTAGCAATTTTCGGATTCAACATAACATAAGGAGAAAAAGAATTAAATTCATTAAATGTAATTGTAATTAAATAAAATGATTTCGAAAAAATTTTTCAAGGATCATTAGTTCGATTCAAGGAAATTTCAAGTATTTCAAGTAGATTAAATCCATTCAAGGAGTATTCAAGGTTTTCAAGGGATTCAAGGAGCAGTAGACACTATAATAACTATTTATTCGTATTATATCCTGTGTCCTCGGATGGGGTACCACACTCTTGCTTGCACTTTTTTATTGTTGAGTTTTCAAGAAAAAGTTATTCCTGATAAAAAGTTTTGCTTATCTTGGGAAGCCATGGGCAGTAATCAAATATGTATGTAATAAAACACACCCTAAGTAAAGTGCCTTTAATTTGTATTTTCGTTAAAAAACTGTATTTAACAAAGTTGTTCGGGAACTCGAGAAATGCTTAAATACGGTGTTTATTCAAAAAAGAAGAATAACACAGATCTGAAACAAAAGTGGTTGTGTTTGTTCTAGAGCAGCTAAGGGTCACTTTCAAAATAATTTTTTGCGTAGAATCCGAATCCGATCTCAGAATTGCTTCATCACGTCACGCTTCCGAGATATCCTAACCTAATAGTGCGAAAACACAGTTTTTGATATATTTGACCTTATATTACATCGCGAAAAATTTTTTTTTCTGAATACAAGTCATGTCATCTAAAAAAAGAACTCGTACTCTTCCTTCAAAATGTCGTATAATAGCATCTCACTCATATAATACTTGGTGTTAATGAACTTATACGAAATATTTTTGCCACATGTCCGTTATGTCAAAGTGAGGTAAATACACGAATTTGTGTTGAGTAAAATGTAATTTTAAAATCTGACTTACCTCAACATTGCAAGAAGTCACCTTTTGAGCACTGCTGATTTTCATAGGAGATGTTCGATGTTTCCACCATTTGCTTGCACACAAGCTTCAGCGCGACGTATCCAATTCGCTGGCACGCGTTGCAACATTGCCACGTCCTCACGAATCGTATTACATGCTTCGACAATACGATCTCGCAGTTGGTCGATGTCATGAACTTCCGTGGAATACACAACACTTTTCACGTATCCCCACAAAAAAGAAATCTAAAGGGGTGAGGTCCGGGGACCGGGAGGCTATCTAACTAGGCTTCCGCGGCCTATCCAGCGATCGGGAAAGGTAATGTTTAGAAAGTTGCGCACTCTCCGAAAAAAGTGAAAATGAAGCACCGTCTAAGCGTCTAGGCAATTCAAAAGGTCCTATTAAAATATCGTTAACGATACCGACCCACATGTTCACTGAAAACTGTTGCTGAAAGGCTGAAAGGCTTCTGTAAATTGAGGATTCCTTACATGTTCCTGAAACAACCATTCGCAAAAACCTCGACGTAGTGGAAAACCCTCAGGAGTAAGCGCTTAAACACGTTGAATATGGGTACAACTGAGCTTCTTGTAATGTCCGCCACACAACAGACGCGAAATATTTACTTGCTGTGCGAAATTTTTGGTACTAGGGTGCGGATCTTCTTCGACGAGATCTAAAATAATCTCGTCGTAATTTAAGATTCTTAGTGGTCGCCCTGGGCCACCGTCGCGATCTCGACGCGGTTGTACTTCATCGGTATCCAAAATTCTTTGCGCTGCAGCAACAAATGTTCGCAGTGCGGGGGCACGTCGTTCAGGATATCTCGCACGGTATACTTGACAATTTCTGTGGGCATTTTCCTTCGCATCAACCAAAAATTATGAGCATATCATAACATTCGCGATGCTAAATAAATGCGCCATTGTCAAAAGGAATCTTGGAAATACGGCTATTAAATGTGCTCTCGAAAAACAGCACAGCAATCACTACAACAATGTATTACAAGCTGAGTTTCAAATCCAGTCCGGCTTAATAAGATACTTACAAACTCGTAAAAAATATTACAGAATTTTTTGTAAGTACTCGCTGCCATGAAATACAAATATTTCAGCAATTATCTATGACCTTAAACTTCCGATACAAGTTTGTGACATCAGTTTTTGCTCCTTTTTCGCACCTTTAAGTTTTTTACATAAGTTCTTTAACACCTTGTATAATGTTAGTGATATTGCAAGAAACAACTACAATAGAGGCTACATGGCCCCGACTAGCATTAAAGATAGAAGATAGATTTTTCCCTGCAATATCGTCGTTCAAAAATTTGCTTTCGTCCTTATAGAGGCGACATTGACCATGTTTTCATGGCTATGAGAAACCTGCAATACAGGTAGCTTTTTGTCAGTTTTTGTCAGTTTTTGGTATGTTTGTAGGTCTTAGACTTCTTTTACTTGTTATGTACTATCATCTACTATAGTCTCAAAACAGAATTTTTTTATAAGAGTTCTGATCAAACAGTAATAGGAATTGTAAATTTTCTCGTAAAGTATTAATTTAAACTTCAATTTTTAACCCATCCCACTTATGCCAACGTAGTTTCCAGTTTGAGAAACACTGGTGGATCGCTTCTTTAGGTATCGTCTTGAGCATGGTTTGCGATTTCGCTTTTAACTCATATATTGCTGAAAAACGTTGTTCTTTGAGTATCCTTTTGAGTTTGGCAAATAGGGAAAAGTCACAGGGGTCATGTCCGGAGAACAGAGTGGTTGCGGCATCACAACGGTGGTGTGTTTCGCCAAGACTTATTGGATAAGCAGAGGGTATGTGCCGGTGCGTTGTCGTTGTGGAAAATCCACTAGTTGTCTCTCGTATTCTTGAAGAAAACGGTTAGAAGGACTTTCACATTTGACAAGATCTCGCCTCATCTTCAATAACTTCTTGACCTTCCTGAAAACAGTGCTACCAATATACAAAGAAAGAATCAACTCTATAGACAAGATACAACACGCGCAATTTGAAAATTTCCGTTACTTTTTTATCAAATCTCGTACAATTCGCTTTCGTAGAAGCCTGTGAAATAAAACACACACACTATCTCTTCATTATGACATCCTACTAATGATTACTTAAAATTTTTAATTCATCAAAGTGACAATGAAAAATCTACTATTTTTTTTGAGAATTTGCACTAGATACTGAAAAATACTGAAAGCAAAAGATCCCTCATGTTTTTAATCAAACCGTGCATGCAATAAAGAATGAGTTTTTACACTTTATCTTAAATAATACTTAATAAGTTCTTGATCGATTTTTCTTATTATTAATAATTTCATTTGATGAGAAAAAAAAAGTGCGAAAGAAAGGCGTTATAAGGGCCCTTTTTTGTACGTAAGTTTTAAAAATAGCACAAGCATCTGTAGAGATGTCCTTACATGGTTCACAGAGCGTAAAAAAGCTTTCGTCAAAGAGCCACTTCAAAAGATTTATTGGATTTCAGCAAAATAATATCCAGCAATTATTTTTAGTGGCAAATGATCGTTCGAGCATTTGGTCAAGCGAAAAACAAAAATAACTATGTACAAAGCCGCTCAATATATCAAGAGGCTATAACTCACTATAAAAATGAAAATAAGCACTAGATGGACATGAAGCGGGACTAATAACAAAAAAATAATCATTAGCCTCGTTCGAGAACAAAGACGGGCTAAGCGAAACATTCGAAAAAATACCAACCATTTCTCCGCTACGCTTTTGTTTCTCCAAAGCCCTCTATTATTTTTATCAGAAGTGGGATGTTTGAAAATATGATTTGATTCTGGACGAATTCACCTGGAGTAAAGTATTTTTTGGTACCCGTGACCTGTTCACAATACGTTTGTCGAAATATCCGTCCGCTTTCTGATAACATAATAATATTCCCTTACTTTTTGTGATATATCCACAACTTCAGCGTGGCGCAACATGTTTTCCCGCGTCTTTTTTCGCACGGTCGCTTATCCACATAATATAAACGGTACTATTGTCAATAGTATTCCTAGCTCGGTTTCGATATTTATCACCCGAGGATAAACCGGGTCATTTTTCATTTGGGAGCGAGGCGAGCAATCAAAATGGCTGACGGGACGGTTGAAGGGCGGCCATCTGGCGGTGAAGGGCCGCTAGAGTTAAATAAATGGTTCCCGGCAAATTGAACGATTACCTCTGATAAAAGAGAGGGGAATAACACTGAAGTGCAATTAATTTTTTGCCCCATAGAACAAAAAGAAAGCGATTTTAAATTTACCCGTTCATTTGAATGTGATGGAGAACTGCAACGTACAGATGTTGAGATGCCCTTTAAAATATACAGGATATATTATCAAAAAGTGCAATCCTAGAAGAAAGAAGAGAAAAATGTGTTGTTTTTATGCACAATTAATTTAAGAATTTCGCGGTTTTACACGTTCCTGGTAATAAAAGAATAACATTTAATATTATACTCCAGTGGAATTAGATGCTATTGTGCAAAACCGTACTTATCTTATCAACTTCGACGTCACCTGTTACATAGGTGTTGTATAACAATGAAAAAGTAATATTAACGGTCGATAGAAGGAAGCACAAAAAACAGGCACTTAGGTAGGAAATTCTGGAAGGAAGCCTAAATAGTTGAAGATAGGCAGTTGAAGTGAGAACAGTGTGCAGATAGGTAGCAAGACGATCGGCGGGCAGTGTGACAAAGTAGTGTAAAATTAAGTGTTTAACCGGTATTAGTTAGCAGGTAATATTCTTTAAGTACTTTGTTGTTAATTGTTCTATGTAATCTTATGATTGTGATGGTTATAGATGTTTCATGATAATAATTCTTTGTATGTTTAGCTTCCATTGCTTTATGCTCAAGGGCATATATTTTTCTAAGGTAAAATTGTTATAATTATTATTAACGATTGCTCATTATTTATTTCATGTTAAAATATATATATTGTCGTGACTGCCAGACATTACAATAACGACTTCTTTGTTTCACATCTAACTTGTTTTTGTCATGATTACGTTGTTCGAAAAACATAGATGTTTCATGATAATAATTCTGTGTATGTTTAGCCTTCATTGTCTTACGCTCAGGGGCGTATATTTTTCTAAGATAAAATTGTTACAATTATTATTAAAGATTGCTCATTATTTATTACATGTTAAAATATGTATATTTTGTCGTGACTGCCCAGATATTGCAATAGCAACTTCTTTGTTTCACTTTTAACTTGTTTTATCACGATTACGTTGTTCTTTGATTTCTTGTTCTCACTTTATGTCATACGCATATAAGAGCTTTGTTGAATTTACTAACATTTTCGCCCTTGATTATTATTATTGTTGTTGTTCTCCGAAATCTCAACTCATAGCTGGATTGCCTCCCGTATGGGACTCCAGTACCTTACCTATTATTATTATTATTGTTGTTGTTCCTCTGAAATCTCAACTATAGCTGGATTGCCTCCCGTATGGGACTCCAGTACCTTACCTATTATTATTATTATTGTTGTTGTTCCTCTGAAATCTCAACTATAGCTGGATTGCCTCCCGTATGGGACTCCAGTACCTTACCTATTATTATTATTATTGTTGTTGTTCCTCTGAAATCTCAACTATAGCTGGATTGCCTCCCGTATGGGACTCCAGTACCTTACCTATTATTATTATTATTGTTGTTGTTGTTCTGAAATCTCAACTATAGCTGGATTGCCTCCCGTATGGGACTCCAGTACCTTCCCTATTATTATTGCTATTATTATTATTATTGTTGTTGTTGTTGCTATTATTGTTACTAAAACCTCTTCAGTTTTACTTGGAAGTGTGTATGTCTAATTTGAGTGAGATGACATTTAGTGAGAAATTAAATAAGTCCAGTTTTAATTATCATTAGCAAAGGTTCTTAATGTATGCCTTTGGTTAGCGGTTGTTTTGTATTTATATTTGGGTGGTAAGAGCAACGATCGTGGGTTTCTCTGCCATGCTCTTTCCCCGCAGGAGCTCTAGGTGAGCCTGGCACTCTCATTTTATGTTGAATGGTTGTTAATGTTTTTGTTGTTCTTTATATTTGTCACATGTTTAATTTGAAGATTGTTGTATGTAAATAAAAGTTAGGTGTATATACCCTGCTTTTGTTTTTGTATAATTAAACCATACATCCCCTCCACAAAGTTAGTAGCCAGCGCCTTCCGGTCATTAAAAAAATAATAAATACACACAACGTAGGTAGTCCTTATGACGATCACACATATTTTTGGCCACAACTACGTTTACTTATTTTTTGTCGAACCTAGGGTTGTTTTACTACACTATAACCTGAAAATAAGAGAAAACATGGGATAAATATAATTTATAGGTAGAAATAGGTACAGTGAATTAATTTTTTATAGAACTATCTTTAATGAAACCTTTTTAATACAAGAAAAACAAAAAAATATATAAATATCTGTGGGTACACATGTTCGCAGGTGACCCATTTTTAAGCATTACGTCAAGAGCGCCAGCGTTCCAGGAAGGGTCTATGGCGGACGGCTAACTCATATACCTACGACTGACTCCACACACAGGGACTCTCCAACGAACACTCACCCCGTCAACACGTCTTTTTGTGTACAACTTAGTTTTCAATAAAATACTTTAATATTACCGTTGAGAGAACGTTTTATTCGTGCTGTACAGCGAAAACAACCCTCAAGTGTCTTCATGGTTGTCAAAAATAAGCTTTCTGTGTATACTCATCATTGCTAGGCCATTGAGACGATTTTGTACCATAGTATATTTCTCAGCCTGGTTTTTATTTTTCTGTTCTTCTATTTTTAATTCCCCCTATATAAAATTGGTACGTTACATATATAGCTTTAGTTGCACTGTAAACTTTTATTTTGATGCCGATAGATACAAATTTATTATTTTTTTAATTTAGAATTCCAGAGCTAAATTTTTAAAATATGGAAAAGTACTACTTTTTAACATAAAATTTTATATTTTTAAATTCTTTTGTAAACAAATATTTGTACTAACTTATTACAATTGTTTTAAAAAAAATAATAAAGTAGTGTATTAATTTTCAAAATTAAAGTTTAAGTAAATAAAATATTGTATTAAACATTTCCAATCTAAATATTTTCTTAGCTTAAGAAAATTTTTGTACTCGAATTTATATGGGGGAGGCAGCTCCCCTTGCTCGGGAGACCGCGATGCGGTCGAGACGAGCTAGACAGTGTCTAGTGCGAATGTTTTTGATGATCGCGTACCATGCTAATTCTATGAATCGTTTAAAATCGAAGTAAGTCGGCAACGTGACTACCTACATGAAATTTAAAAGAAATTACCTTAGACAAACGGTCAGCAAAGGCTAGGTATTACTATATGTACACACAGGACTGGTTATCGATATGAAAATGAAAATCCACATATTTACTCTGTTATAAAAACTATTTAAAAAGAATGGATAATACCCAATGATTTCCTATACTAATAATATTTAAAGATTAAAAAAACGAGCATTCAAATAAAAACGAAGTCAAGTTGACACTGTCCTCTATTTTTTATTAAGCATAATGAAAAATGGCCTCTACTAAATAGGACGATTCACAGTCCATTGAACATTAGGAATTACATTCTCCGGTTTGTAGATGGTAAAATTATAATTATTTCTTATTTCCATAAATTTTCACTAAAAAAGGCAAGATTGCTTGTGAATCATTCGCTCTGTTCAATAGAAATAATTTCCATTTTGTTTGAAAAATAAATTTTTTCCAAATTAAAAAATAAGCCCCCAAACACGGAATGTCTTGTGAAAAATCTGCTTTTTTATAAGAAGTAGTTTCATTCCAAAATATTGATTAGAATCCAAGATATCACGGAAATACTGTTTCTGGGGGGTGAACATGAAGGGTAGTTTGCATCCGTTTTAGGCTAATAGAAAAAATTATTCGTATGATTAAAGAAAAAGTAAAAACTTTTTATTTTATAATGTTAATTCTAATCGTACAGACATTTCTCGCACTAGGGGGTTGTTCACCCCTAAAAAGAGATTTTAACGAAAACTCCGGAACAGGTCAGTCTAATTTTGTCAATTTGTTTGCATAAATCATATTTTTAATTNACAGGACTGGTTATCGATATGAAAATGAAAATCCACATATTTCAGTTACTCTGTTATAAAAAATATTTAAAAAAAAACAGGTAATAGGTACCCAATGATTTCCTAATAATATTTAAAGATTAAAATAACGAGCATTCAAATAAAAACGAAGTCAAGTTGACACTGTCCTCTATTTTTTATTAAGCATAATGAAAAATGGCCTCTACTAAATAGGACGATTCACAGTCCATTGAACATTAGGAATTACATTCTCCGGTTTGTAGATGGTAAAATTATAATTATTTCTTATTTCCATAAATTTTCACTAAAAAAGGCAAGATTGCTTGTGAATCATTCGCTCTGTTCAATAGAAATAATTTCCATTTTGTTTGAAAAATAAATTTTTTCCAAATTAAAAAATAAGCCCCCAAACACGGAATGTCTTGTGAAAAATCTGCTTTTTTATAAGAAGTAGTTTCATTCCAAAATATTGATTAGAATCCAAGATATCACGGAAATACTGTTTCTGGGGGGTGAACATGAAGGGTAGTTTGCATCCGTTTTAGGCTAATAGAAAAAATTATTCGTATGATTAAAGAAAAAGTAAAAACTTTTTATTTTATAATGTTAATTCTAATCGTACAGACATTTCTCGCACTAGGGGGTTGTTCACCCCTAAAAAGAGATTTTAACGAAAACTCCGGAACAGGTCAGTCTAATTTTGTCAATTTGTTTGCATAAATCATATTTTTAATTCTTTTTGAGCATATATAAATTTTGTACCTATATATAAAAAATGTTTGAAAATTATACCTAGTTTTTCTGAATTAAAAAATAAGGGTAGCAATCCCCAAACAGGGAATCACTTGTGAAACATTTGTTTTTTATAAGAAGTAATTTCCACTTATATTGCTTAGAACCCCAGATATTTAGAAAAAACTGTTTTTGGGGGCGAATTTTGAGAGTGTATTTCACCCCCTAAATATGTTTTTCCGCTGATAAAAACACCGCTTCCATATAACTCATTTTTACTACTAAATGCGTTCGTTTCTAAAAAAGACCGCTATCAGCGGTCAACAAATACAACAAATACCTGGTGCAACAGTCAATGGAATCAACATGTATATGTTGATCATTGGATTGAGTGTCTTTTCCATAAATGTCATCAACTTCCATTGTTTTTTGCAATGATATTGCGCAATTTTCGAAATTTTATTTTTCCGCGTACGACCATTATTTTACAGTTAACAAATTGGTGAAAACTGACTCAAGGTACCTTAAATTATGAGTAATTTAATTGCCTATAACACAAAATAACTAATTTTCCGATAGGTCGTCTAGATTTTCACGGGCAGTAAAAAAGAAAAAAAAAATTGCCACTTACTTGCAATTTGCCAACTTAGCGTCTCTTCTCTCGGGTTAATTTTTAATATTATCAATATTATCATTCTAGATACCCTTCCTCATCAGAAAGTGCAATAAAATGTCTACTACTACTAATAATAATAATTT
>NW_019418898.1:2701-11312 GCF_000390285.2 Anoplophora glabripennis | reverse complement strand
TTTTTTGGGGTCTTTAAATTGGGTAGGTATAGGACCTTCATACTTGACTCAAGAAAACTTCTTGTTATGTAGAATCATCTTCTTGTTATGTAGAATCATCACACCTAATTTCATCAAAATAGGTTTGATAGATTTGGATAATAATTTTGCAATCCAAATTTTGAAAAAAATTTTGCACAGCAAAAACCAAGGCCCTTAGATACTTGAAATTTTAATCACATATAGAAGGGCTCTCAAGTTTTCAAACGTTTTTTGAAAAATCCGAATCCGTCAATTTGGAGAGCTCTGGCGCTTGTTTAAACATTGGTCGAATTTTTGTACTTATACACAATTAGAATAACTTTAATAACTGTGAATATTCAACCAAATCAAATTTTTTAAAATAGGTTTTTAAAGTTCTTGAAAGACGCTTCTTTTTTTTAAAAAACATATCGATGGGTCAATTAATTACGTAGTTATAGGCGATCAAAGTTAACCGTCATTTACACTAAACGTACTGGGACATCCGGGCTAATTTTTTGAAAAATACCTTTCATATTTCGAGTACTTACCAGGTCTAAGTTTGCAATACTTTTCTTCATTTTAGAATATTTAAATAAATTTGTTTTTGATCTTTGATAAGCAGTATATAAATTTATGCACTTACCTTTGACACAATAAAAAATATGTTGATAATTAAAGGAAGTTTAAAGATAAATAATATATCGGACTGTTGAAAGCCCAATAATTATTATTAACGATAGGCATTTGAATTGCTAATTGTTTTTTAATTCGTGAGACATCGACTTAAAAAAAAATCATCAAAATCTGACCTCTAGAAGCTGAGATATTAAAAATTTTTAAGCGCGTCGCGGTTTTGAATTCGCCGATTCAATTTCGAGCAGGCCGAAGCGGCCGCGCAGTTTGATTCTTCCACCACCACCACCCGTACGATTTTCTTGAATTTCTCACTTGCATAAATAACTTTAAACACATTTTAAAGTAGGTTGGCAATGAAGAAAAGTATTGCAAACAGACCTGGTAAGTACTCGGAATACCAAAGGTTTTTTTCGAAACATTTGCCCTGATGTCCCAGTACATTTAGTGTAAATGACGGTTAACTTTGATCGACTATAACTACGTAACTAATTGACCAATCGATCTGTTTTTTTTTTAAAGAAGCGTTTTTCCAATAACTTTTAAAACCTGCTTTAAAAAAAATTGATTTGATTCAATATTCACAGTTATTCTAAATGTTTATAAGTACAAAAATTCGAATGAATCATGATTATTATTGTAAAAATTTAAAAAATCGCCAAAAATAAGGTTAAAAACATTACTTTTTAGGGATTTTTTTTGGGGTCTTTAAATTGTTAAAAGTTAAGCCCACGTTTTTTTATGCGCATAGAAAAATGTTCATTTCTAGTGATATCTGAAAGCCAAAAAGTAAAAAATCTCCGTGAATATACGATTCACCTAAACCAAAACAGACACCGCCTAGTCTATAAAGGAAATGACCTGTTTTGTACTAAGTGTGAACGCATTATAAATTCTTATTACAAAACTAAAATCACAAGATATTTGAAGAGCTATTCCTCGTCCAGCGCTGAAGACTCAGTATTTTTCTATGAACTTACAGATTCCTTTCTCTCAAGCAATATTCCATTAAACAAACTAGAGAATTCCAAGTTCCGTAATTCCAATTTTGGAATCACATGGACTATCCCTAAATGAACATTTTGATATAATGGATGATGTAGAAAAAATATATACGATGCCAATAACATACGTCCAGTCAGTAGTCCGATAAAAGAAAAAATGTAAAGATTGTTGAAAAAAATCCAGGACACATCATTTTGGAAAACGTATGTAAAGTTTTATCCGGTATATACAGGGTGTTAAAAAAAGAGTGTAAAATATTTCAGGAGGTAATAGTATGAACCAAAATAAGCAGAAAAGTCTTAATAAACATGGGTCCACAAAGTAACGGTTGCGGAGATATGGACCACTATTCGTTTTTCAAACATTTTGTTTTATTAGGAATAAACCGATAAAGGAAGCTTTTAACAAACAAAAAACAAAGTTACAGAAGATGTTCAAAGTGCCCTCCGTCCATTTCCAAGCAGGCACGACATCTTCGTCTCAACGATATTCGAACTCTTTCGAAAACACCCTCCTTGGTTTGGATTTCTTGACACTTTTGATTAATCCGTAGCTGCAGCTCTTCCAGGCTATTTACAGGAGTACCATACACTAATGTCTTCAAATATCCCCAAACAAAGAAATCTAGAGGGTTCAGATCAGGCGATCTTGGAGGCCATAAAACAGGTCCGGCCCTTCCTACCCATCTATGTGGAAAAGTTTGGTGTAAATGCTCTCTAACGGCCATGGAAAAATGAGCTGGAGCACCATCATGCTGGAACCACATTTGTTGCCTCTGATTCAAAGGAATGTCTTCCAAAAACTCATACAGTGTGTTCTGCAGAAAGTTGAGGTAAGCAGCGCCTGTTAATCGGTTTGGTAAAACAACAGGACCTAGAAACCTGTCACCTACAATACCCATCCAAATGTTTAATGAAAAACGTGCCTGATGTCCAGATTCTATTAGAGCATGAGGATTTTCGTCGGCCCAAATATGCGTATTGTGAAAATTAAACACTCCATTTCTTGTGAACCCGGCCTCATCAGTAAAAAGAATGTTTGCAAGAAAACGAGGGTCTTCAGCATCATGACGTAGAAACCAGCGGCAAAAAACCAAACGTGCTTGATGATCATTTATTGGATTTAAGGCCTGTACTCGTTGCACATGGTATGGATAAAGCAGTTGCTCGTGAAGGATTCTCCAAACAAGAGGACCACTAATTCCTACCTCGGCTGATATTCTCCGCACACTCGTACCTGGATTCTGCTCTACCAGTGCTAGAATTTCTTCTTCTGCTCTAGGAGTGGATACCGACCTTGGTCTTCCGGATAAATGGCACTGTTTGCTCAAGGAACCGGTATCACGCAATCTTTGGTGAATTCTTCCAAACATGCGTTGTGAAGGAATCTGGCGATTTGGATAAGCGTCAACATAAAGACGTCGCGCTTCGGTGGCGTTCCCATTAGCACGACCATACATGAAATGCATGTCTGTTAATTCTGCGTTAGAGTAACCAGCCATAGCGAAAGAAAACTTGTGCACTGAGAACAACTGTCAAATACGTACTGTTTATTTCACTAAACATCAACCATTATAAGAAAATACACAACGTTTTTGCAAAATAAAAAAGGGGCTAAAAAACAAAACATTCCATATCTCCGCAACCGTTACTTTGCGGACCCATGTTTATTGAGACTCTTCTGCTTATTTTGGTTCAAACTATTACCTCCTTAAATATTTTACACCCTTTTTTAACACCCTGTAGATGGATAATAAATCGTTACTTGAAAGACCAAGATTGGGATAATGTTCCATCAATTCTAAGCAAATTGCTTAACTTAATCGCTTTAGTCACAGGAATCGTGGAATATATTATCTAATAATAACATATTTATTATCATTTTTACCATTAATTGTAACATTAAGGTAATCACTCGACATCGGAAACTTTGTGGCAACAATCAAATAAATAAACAGTAGTAATTTTGTTATACTAGTAAATGACAATACGCATTGTAGTAGTAGTAATAGCCTAAATCGGCGATCAAGCTGTGTGCCGCTCTATGCTCACGATACACAATGCTACTGACTGCCATAAAAACATGTGCCACAGATTTGATCAAGCAAAGCGCCAAACTCACTCACACATGTACAGGGTGATTTACTATATTTTGACCTCACTTTAACTGTTTTGTTTTTAAAGTTATAAAAAATATGAAATACAAAAGTTGCACGATTTTTTATGAAGTTCTTGAAAATGATAGTAGAAAAACAAATAAAGCCCAAACAAAATGGCCGCGGATGCTAACTTTGTTAATTCAAATAGAACACCCTGTAGATTTTTACATATTTGGATAGAACGTTCTCTGTCGAGCATAGTCATATAGGGTTTGTAGGGGCCATCTCTAAAAATAAGCGAGATAATATTAAAAAACGAAAAGGTTTTTTTATTAAGAAAATAAGATATCTTGTAATTGTTAGACCTTTTTATACCTACTCATTTTAGACCCCATCAATGTCCAATATGTCAAAATAAATTACAACTAAATCTGTAAATCCTTACGTAATTGGAAAAAAGGCAGAAATGCCTAAAAGAGGTCTAACAGTTCTTTTTCTTTTTTCAATAGTATCTCGCTTATTGTTAGAGATGGATTCAATAAACTCTACAGGTTGTTACAAATTCGCTTCTCACTACAGGGATCTCGGAAACGGTAAGAGCTACGAAGTAGCTTAAATGGGGGAAAAAGTTGCGTAATCAGGGGACCAACAATATGCCTCTAAAAAATTATAAAGGCTAAAATTATAAAAACAAAAAAGATGATGGGGCGGGGGGTCAAAATAATATAGTGAATTACCTTGTACAAACGACAATAAAATGCACAGCCAACGTATCTCAGAAGAAAATCTGGATTGTTCACCGGCACGCCATGCCAGGCCGACAGGTCAGGGTTAGGGTATCGTTAGATATGTGTCGAATAAATTGATCGATGCGAAGCCTCAGATCAGAGACAGACATGTACATTTTATTGTACAGTGACGCTGATAGTGGAATTACTAAAATGTGGAGTAGTTGATGGTTCGCCACCATTAGTAAAAATAGTATCTATTAAAAACTTCGACAGTTTTAGATATGCGCTTGTGACCTCGATAAATGTTCAACGGTCATTTTACTTTTTTATATAATACGAGTATTCTCCGAATGTTCACAACAAATAGAGTGAAATTTCGTTTCGTTTTGAAAAAAACATAAAACATTCCATATCTCCGCAACCGTTACTTTGCGGACCCACGTTTATTTAGACTGAGACAGCAAATATATTAATATGCCTTAACAATTTCCCATACTGCCCGTTGTCAACAGTAGACGTTGAACGGTTATTTTCCCTACACAAGTTAATATTAAGTGATAAACGTCGCCGTTTCACTAAAGAAAACTTAGAAAAGCACGTAGTAATATGTTTTAAATCCTTCCAATATCCCATGGAAGCCTTGTGTCAACACACCAACACACTAAATTTATATAGGTATTTTATCCTCTACTTAGCCTTGCTCTTTGGTAATAGTATTATGTTGCGACATATTTTCTGTAAACATATTAATATTTTCGTTCGTAATCTGACTACGGTCCTGTTAAATTCCGCGCTGCACTAAGCCTAGTGACAACATGTCACAATCTTTTACTTCATAATTGTAGCATAAAAAATAAATACAAATTATTAAAATAAAATAAAAATTTATACAGGACATTCAGGAAATGGTGAGCTATATTTCGTTGAGAAAATAATGTCACAAATTTGTATAAACTATTAGTTTCGAATCCACCTTGTAGTGTACTTAGTTTTCGATTAATGTATGTGTAAGTATCCGAATAATAGTTGGTGCCTAAGGGTTCTGACAGCAGTTGCAACCCCACAGAATCTAGCCCAAGAGCAATAAATAAGGCTACCAGGTACATAGGCGACCATGACATAACAACCCAAAAAACCATCGTACTTAAATCATCAGTACGGACTATGTAAGCCTTAACCACAAAACCACGATAACAAACAAGGATAAATTTTTGACTTTAAAAGGGATGAAAGTTGAAAAAATAGGTCTATAAATGTTTTTGGCAAAAATGATTACGTGAATAAAGAACATAAAATGAAAGAGACCATTTTCTCATAAAGAACTCATGATATCAAGATTCAGTTTCCGAAGTTTTTATCTCGAAAATCAAGTCTTAACCACTTTTTATTTTCTTTTCGGTGGATACGAAAAACCCCCGGTAGTGTCAAAATTGGCCCACTTTTTACAAAAAATATTTAAAGAAATGAATTAGCATCTACAACTAATAAGAACTATAATTGATCTACCGAATTAGATTATAAAAGTAATTTAAGAATACTTTGTATTGAAAGTTCTCTAAATCTGGCACAGTATAATTCTAGCACAGTATGACCAACCAACATAATCAAATCAAATTGAATTCTATTGTAGAGACTGTAATGATAATAATAACTGTGGTTCTTATAATTACATCAATTCTAAGTAATAAGGAAATAAATTATAAATAACTAAATAATTAGGTAAACAACGCAGCTATTTAAAATAGGTAGGTATAATGACATTTCTTTGGAAACCGAAGTACATAAAGGAAATTATAATAATTTTATAAATGCCTCAGATGTCGCGAAAAATTTAAATTTCAAATGAGCTTTACCAGACATTATTTGTACCCATTTGCTGTAATTATATAATTTCTCAACATGTTTCTTGAACATGTGTTATAATTAAAAATTTGCATTTATTAGGAAAAGCATTCCCAATAAATTTTTCATTTATTTTGCAATTATACTTAGTAGATTTTCTTATTTGCAGGCAGAAACGGGTTGTGTGCAGTTCATTATTGAAAACTNAACACATAAGATATAACGTAATAAACATAATATTGACCATCATCCAAAAAAGTGACAAAAATTTGTTTGATGAAAACCAAAGATATTAATCTTACTCGTTAATTTTATTAACGTGAGTGAATTCTTGCAATATTTGACCACATTTATTTTTACTGTAAACCAGATCTCCGATGAGTTAAAATTCTTAAGTATTCCATTTCATTTCTACGTAAGCTTAAAAATTTTCCATACATTTTTTTTTATTTAGATAGTAATCTACATTAGTGTACTACATTCCCTCGTTTCTTAACAGATCTTAATAGTAAACTATCGGATATATCAGTACAAATATCATTTGATGTTTGAGGATATGAATAATTAGCAACGATGTAGGTTTCTTATTAAAATTGATTGATGGCACGAAGTCACTCGCGGTTATGCCGCGACAAGGCACAAAGAGATATCCCGTAATTGACAATAGCTGACGACGATCAAGTGATGTGGTGAGGACGTAAATTACGAAGAAATTTTATACATGCACGTAGAGAGAAAATTCAATTATAGTTATGAAACATGTCAGAGAATTAAATCTGCTAACTCTTCTGTGTGTTGTTTACTTAAAAAGTCCAGTCAATATATTTTTACGTCAAATGTTAAACTTAAAATTATATTATTAAAGAATTAGAATATAGGCTACTGGTTTCCTAAAATGTCTCACATGCAAGAATTATAAAAAAATACATACCTACTAATTTCATACCAATATAAATTTTCCAAACAAGGTGTAGAAATTTTACAAAAGATTCTGGACAGAAATGCTGGAAAGTGTTTGGATACGATAATCAGTTTTAAATTTGTATCCTTGTAGTCGCGTCGCTATAATATTTGCACATGGATGAATTGACGTTCGCTATTTTATTGTTGACATGTACAGGGGAAGCCAGTAGAAAAGGTGTCTCATCTCGTTAGTCAATCTTTTTCCTTAGCAACATTGTTTTTTTTTTAACAATTTAGGTCGAAGATCAGTTGTTTATTCAATATATTGGAAAAACTATCGATTTTAGAGAAAAAAATGCTCAACAGACGAAATATGTGCAATAAAAAGACCTACAAAATCGCCTGATAGATTAAAATCGGATAAATTGTTTAAAGTTATTGCAAAACAACATAAAAAACGTGGAAAAACAGCATTTTTTAAATTATTCATAACTTGGTTGTTATTTGTTGGAATTTTATAAATATGCCTAAAAGATGTGTTTTATTGTTCTTAAAAACTGTGCGAAAGATGGGCGCTGTGGGCCCAATAGTTTTTGCAAAATTCTAATTATTTACCATAACTTTAACCAATTACTTTTAAACAATTTATTCGATTTTAATCTATCAGGCATTTTGTAGGTCATTTTATTGCATATATTTCTTCAGTTGAACAATGTTTCTCTAAAATCAATAGTTTTTCCATTATATTTGGAAAACTGATTTTCGACCCAAATTGTTTAAAAAACAATGTTGCTAATGAAAAAAATTGGTTCACGAGATGGGACACCTTTTCTACTGCCTTCCCCTGCACATTTTAACAATAAAGTAGCGGACGTCAATTTATCGTTTTTTATGTTAGTCCATTTACTGCTACAGCTATGCGTCTATTAGTCTACACTAAATACGTTAACGTGAAGAATAATCGTGGAAGCAAATAAACGAATTAAAAAAATAATAATTTTAGTAAACTACTTATCTAAGAGATAATTTGAATTGATGTTTTATTTCAAAGAACAATTGGGATATACCGTTTTGTTTGTTTGTTAAATTAAGTACCTAGTGATATATTTTTTCATATATTTTTTATTAATAATAATTGTGAGAAGTAACTGAGGAGACTAAAGCCACATCTAATACTGAATTATACCTGTAATATACAGGGTGATTCAGTCATAATGTCATTAATTTTAAGAGCAGATAGAGAAAAATGAGTATAATACGATGGCGTGATTAAAAAAAAATTAAATTAAATG
Source organism: Anoplophora glabripennis (assembly GCF_000390285.2). Lineage (NCBI taxonomy): Eukaryota > Metazoa > Arthropoda > Insecta > Coleoptera > Cerambycidae > Anoplophora > Anoplophora glabripennis. The sequence goes on along the minus strand of NW_019418898.1, from coordinate 2,805 downwards.
CATATTTAAGCTGAAAAAAAAATTTTTTCAAATCATTATTTAACCCTTTTTTTTAGGCTGTTACTGACCGGCTGACGTCAGCCGACTACGATATGAACAAAGCG
>NW_019418898.1:0-1140 GCF_000390285.2 Anoplophora glabripennis | reverse complement strand
TTGTAGGTTATAGCTATGAATTAATACTCTAGTGCACTTTATTTTTCTATTTTTAGGTACCTGTTGGTTACTGCGTGCTTCTTTCCTTGTTGGAAGCGCTGACGATGTCTTTTGTACCATTTATGGGCCACTGGAATACCTCTCTGGATACTGCCTTATACTGGTTACAAAATTTTTCTTCACTGGCCAATTTTCTTTATGTGGATTTTGAAGACAAACGATTTTCGATGTTACTAGTAAGTTTAATTTACTTCCTGACTGTTGTTCTTGAATTTTATTTAATTTTTGTTGGAGCTACTTCTCCTTTTCTAGCTTTTTACCAAAAAACAAGCCGTAACTAATAAATAAACATTTGTTTTTTTCCTCCTGGAAATTTCTAGTGTTTATTTTTCCTTAAGGTCCCTTCACATAAATTCCCGTTTTTGGACGTCCCTTTTTCACAACACTTTCCCTGCATTTCTTATACCTAATACATTTGTTACAATGTCCTTTTATTTTTAACATATAAATCTATTACTTATTATTAAATATTCCTTATTTTATGTTCTTTTTTATAGATCATCTTCTGGTACTTGTAAAGCCAACTTTAGTTTTGCCATGTGATAAAATTTATAATTTAATTTGACATTTGATAATAAATTTTCATATATGACTTCAGTTCATTTAAGATATCTTCTCTACAGTTACTCATCTACCCAATTTATGCATATCAAATTCATCTATGAATATTGGGCTTTCTTTTGATATATATCATAATGGGTTTAAATTCTGTTTTCTCACTGTACTGGGTGTTAACAAGTGTTGATGTCACGCATTCTTTTGAAAAATTTGTTTTGTATTTGTGAATTAAATTTAAAATTATCCATTTTAATACTATGTGATATTCTTTAATTGATACTTATTTTTATTCAGAGTCTTTATAATAACAATTTTATACCATTTTATTGTTTGCTATGTTAATAATTAATTTTTATTTATGATCCAAAATTCGGTCAGGTAATCTTTCAATCGTGATGCTTTGTGTGCATTTCCAATTCGTTACAATATATACAAATATGTTTTCAGTGTGGTTAATATACAGGGTGTATCTAAATAACACCGAAAAAATTCAAGGGGCGATTCTCCGATGAAAATTAATAG
>NW_019418897.1:0-10780 GCF_000390285.2 Anoplophora glabripennis | reverse complement strand
TAATTTGACACAATATTTTTGCCTGCTACTTGAGTTTTTTCAGAATTGAGATAGAGATGATTGGACTTAAACCATTCACCCATCGCCTTTAATAAAGTACCTACTAGTTGTTTCCAAAAACTTGTCTGTGGCATCAGATACTAACAAGGATGTATCATCGGTGTACATAACAAAAGAGGTGTTAGAAACTACGTTACCAAATTCGTTAGTGTATAGTAAAAATTGGATTGGGCCTAGTATGGATCCCTGAGCAACCTCTATACCGATTTCCAGAGGTTCAGAATTTATATTTCACGAGACTTTGTCTTTAGTGTACGTCAGAGTACGTAACATACTGTTTACAATGTAAAAAAATCGGTCTGAGTGAAAGAAAAAACTCCACTGAGTGAAGTTATTGAGTACATTTTAGTAAATATTGCGCATATTGATAATTTTACAAATTTTTGATCTTATTTGAACTAAATCTGATAGTTTCACTCATAAAATTTTAGTTGTACTCATACTAATATAGGAAAATTTCACTCAATCGGGTGTGGACAGAAATTGATACATTATTGAGTGAAATTGAGTGAAAATTAGTCCAATTTTTCTTACAGTTTACATCCTTCCAAAAAAGATGTGACCCACTCGTTTGCAACTCCCTGTTTGCCATATGAATTCAGTTTTGAAAGCAATCGAATATCCTACTGATATCACAGAATGTGCCAATAGGACACTCTTCTGCTTTAATATATTAAATAATTTTATAATAGAATGATAAAATGAGTGACTATCCTTATTTATAACCGATTTTGATGAAACTTATGATAGTTAAAGACCCTTTTGGTATGATTATTACTTACAATTTTCACTCCGTTATCTTAATCAGAAATAAAGTTATTTTAAAAAATATGCAAATGATAAGACCCCTTTGGAGGGCCATATCTCGGTAACGGTGCTCCGGAAGACCGATGTTTCTAGGAAGTTTCTTTTACTATTTTTTGCTCCTGAAATTTTGTACCAATTTGAAGTTTTGTACCAGCTTTTCCAAACAACCTGTATAATGTGGTTTTTAAATTCCTTAAATTTTTTAGTAATTCTTGATTTACAATACTATTTTCACGTCAAGAACAGATATATCAATAAATTATCTGTTAGGAAAGGAATTGATTAATACCAGAATTTGAAGAATAATATTTGATACAAAAATTGCTATACAACATCAAGAGAATTTATTGAATAGTAATGTACCTACTACACCTTTTCGTACTATAATTAGACTAAAAGGAAATTAAAAGAAATTTGTTTCAGTCCGTCATAACCTTGTAAGCCTAACCTTGATTTTGCAGAGGTTTGTGAGTTTTTCATCTAAAAATAAATTCTCGATAAATTATCGATTAAACAAAGCAAACACATTCCATTTGCTTTTGACAGAAACGAAATTAATGACCGGGTCATAAATATTACTTTTTTAATTGAAATGCCCTCTATACAGTTGAATAAAATGTATTAATTCAGTAATGCTCAGATCATCTATCATATAAAACCTAAGCGAATGTGGAGGGTGTGTATGGAAGTGTAAGATATTTATTTTAAAGGTAAAATTAATTCAAAATTACTTCGAATTTTAACAATCACAGATCTAATAAATGGTTGCATGGAAGCTATTTCAGGCCTGCTAGAGACATGCGGTAAAGCAAAGTGCGGCGCCGTTACGGCGATGGAATAGTTCACACATCCGTTTGTTAATTTGAGGTGGTTTTGATTATTCTTTCTTCTTTCCTATATTAAAATATGTATACTCGTATGTGTCGGAGAAAAGGCTTATTTTTTAAAATTTTATTTATATAATAATTTTTTTATAGACAAAAAAATAGAACTGTGTACTTTCTTTTACTTACTGTAGACTTATAGACAGATCTACACCTTTTATGGTTTTTATAATAGTAATTTTTTGTCTACGTACCATGGTCAGCTGTTTTGTTTTGAATACTCATGACAAATAATAGTTTTCAATACTTTCATGATACCTAATAGTATTTAGTAAAAATAAGAACCGGAAATTACATGTATTATTCTTAAAAAAGTTTTATGTTGGATTTTATATAGCATGCAAGTTATACACATTCTAATATTTTTATTCTATAAAGTTACTGCCTAACAGAAATGATAGATAAACAAACCTTTTAGAATCCTTTATAACGATTTCGTTTTTATTTCTTGAAACTTGAAAATTGAATTGAAACGAATAAATTTCTGTAATTGCAATTCTGCGAATATATAAGTTAACTAATAAATTAATTAAGCACAAATTCATAATTAATAGTAAAAATTGTAATCCTACAGAATGATCCTTAAGTAGGTATTTTTCCATAAACACGTTGATTCTTACACATAATATACGAAATTTGATAAAAAAGTAACGGGAATTTTCAAATTGCGCATGTTGCATCTTGTCTATCGAGTTGATTCTTTTTTGTATATTGGTAGCACTGTCATTTTTTTTGGCAGTTGACACGCTCTAGTTTGTGTTTAACGAGCGAATAAGTAAGACTTACCCACCTCAGTGTTTTTGCTGATGTTTTGGTGGCGAAATGTCGGATCAGAGATCATGTGGTAAGTGCAATGAAGCATTCAGAATGTTAAAGAAGGCCTTTGTCAACGATACTATGTCACAGCCATGAGATTATCAATGGTACCAATGTTCTCAGTAAGGCCACAAAGACATCGAAGATGAGGCGAGATCTTGTCAAATGTGGACTACAATGGACTGGTTCATCATGAAATTTTACTGCCCGGTCCCACAGTTAACAAGGAACACTATTTGCGTGAGACAATCGGAAGAAAATGACAAGAACACGAGATACTCGTAGATTTTGCACCAAGACAATGCACCGGCGCTATGCTTATCCAACAGTTTTTGGTGAAACACAGCACCGTTGTGATGCCCCGTGACTGTCCTATTTTCCAAACTCAAAAGAATACCTACTCCAATGATAACGTTTTTAAATAATAGATGATGTAAAGGCAAAATTGCAAACCACGAGAAAGCCAATACCTAAAGCGGTGTTCCACCAGTGTTTTTCAAACAGGAAACTATGTTGGCTTAAGTATTACAGCGTGACTAATTTGGGAGATGGGATAAAAATTGAAGATTAAATAAATAGTACTTTCTGAAGAGAAAATTAACAATTCCCGTTACTTTTTGATCAAACCTCGTATTCTAAACCTGCTGCTTTTTGAGGAATAAGGTACTGAAGTTTTTAATTATAATAATAATTCACAACTAATGATTAAAATCAAGTGACCAAAACATTTCAAAATGTTTGTATATTTATGACCTTTTGAGCCTTTTGCAGTAATTCCTCTGTTTCCGGTACTAATCATTAATCAAGTTCTTATTTAACATTTTTCCTTCTCCTGTATGTACTTATGTGTGCAGTTTTGCATTTAAATATATGCATTTTAAAACTACAAGTCCGTCACCGCAACGGCACCACATCTTACTTTGCTTTGTGTCTGTATATGCCTTAATATTAAGTAAAATATACCCGTACTTTATTTTCTTGTTCTTTGCAGGCCTCGTTACACACATGATTATTGAAGTTATTAAAATAAACGAATTTAATTAAAGAGAGGACATTTTCGTAAATATTAATTAAATGGTATAAAATTTAATTTCTGTAATTGTTTAGCTATTTAATTTAACAATTTTTATAAACACTGCAGTAGGGAGAACACGCAAACATTATTTTTTGTAAATAAAATTTATAGACCGGGAGATATTAGACTGAAGTTCGACGACGTCTTTCTCGTTTATGCCTCTGAGAGTACTGAAAAGTAACCGAGAGATAAGTACAATAAACTAAATTTAAAAGATGGACTGCGGGACACCTTTGTGAAAATTCAATTTTCCTTTTCAAAAAAATAATGTGTACAGCGACGTATTTCTCACTTATGCCATGTTCGTAAGTTGAAGAGAAGTATCGATTTTATCACAAAATTTTTTTGGCATAAGTGTCGCAAGGGACCTAAAAATGGAAAACTTTGTAAGAAAATGTGGAAAAACATCTTTATTTGTCTACCAATTTCTCATTAATGCCAATTAGAAATATGACATTATTATATTCGAAAAGCTCATAAAAAACATTGGCATAAGTCCTACTAAGGACTAAAGAAAATAGGGCTTTGGAAAAGCTGCGGAAAATTTTTCGTTTTGGTCAACGTTTTTCTCGTGAATAAATTAAAGCTTATTGCAAAGAAAAAAATGAAAGTATTCATTTTTTTTAAAGGGCATAAGTCCCTGGTGAGGACTATATGCTAAAAATTTTTTGAAAAGTTGTAGGAAAATTCATGAAAATTTTTACGTCTTTCTCGCTTATGCCATTTTGCATGCACGTAGGAAACTACATTATAAAGTCATATAAATGTAGGCATAAGTCCACATTGGATTTTCATGTTGTAAATTAATTTGAATTTTAATACGAGTCAGGTCGACAAAGTAGAAAAATAATAGAAAATTGCCACAATTTTCTCGTTTATGCCGTTTCGTACACGAGTAGAAAATATTACTAAAAGCCATTTTCAAGAGTGGCATGAATGCCACAAGGTACCGTCGTATGTAAAAATTTTTAAAAAGTTTATTTCATCGCCTACGCAATTTTCGAAATACTTATACTTACTTGCATTTAGCGTATTTTTAATTTTTATAAATATAAGTAATTCATGTATTTAATGAAAGTTAATAATAAACTATTTCGGCTTAAGTCCCCACATATTAGAAATGATTTTTAATTATTCTTTGAGTCATGATCAGAAAAAGAAAAATTATATAATATTGCCACAAATTTCTCGTTTGTTCGTAAATGAGTAGAGTATTTTATCACAATAGACCATACGTATTTATGAACAATATATTTAAATTTTAAAAATTAAAAATATTATATAATTTGAATTAACCGCTTCAGTGCAAGGATGATCTACTTGAATTGAGCCGACTAAGGTAGAAGAAGAAGAAGAAGAAGAAGAAATAATTAAGCTAGAATACATAGGGAAGAAACTGATTTATAACTGATTTAATATCATGTATATTGAATTTTGTTTTTTGTTTCTGGTACTTTGTACCTTAATTACTTAATTTGTACTTTTATACATTTTATTTTTATATTAAAAGATTTATTTAAGTAATAGTAATTGAATTGAAAAACCGCTGCCAACTCAATTGTCAGAATGCTTCCTCAAAGACTTTGAATTACTAATTTTTAATTATAACTAACACAAACAATAACACTTAAAATAATACAAATTTTTATTAACTTAAAATTAAAGCATATCAAAAATAAAAAGTTTTTTCGGTTTTATGATTTTTTACATTTTCAAATTTCAAACAGTTTTATCTGCAGCTCTTGATGAAAACGGATCAAAATAAAGGCCTTACTACCAGCTTTATTATAAGTTATTAAGAATTATCGTAATAAAAAATAACATGTCGAAAAATCAAACTAAACCCAATATAAAGCTTTCTCTTTTTCATGAAATTTTTTTTATTTTAAATTTTTTATTCCCTTTTATAGTTAGAAATATTCATTTTTTATATAGATATCTTCTCCGACACTTGCATTATTTATCATACATTTTTTAAATTAATTTAAGTATATCGAAAATTGCGCAGGCGAGGAAATAACCGCAATTTGTAATTTTTGACAACTTTTTAAAAAATTTTACATACGACGGTACCTTGTGGCATTCATGCCACTCTTGAAAGTGGCTTTTAATAATATTTTCTACTCGTGTACAAAACGGCATAAACGAGAAAATTGTGGCAATTTTCTATAATTTTTCTACTTTGTCGACCTGACTCATATTAAAATTCAAATTAATTTACAACATGAAAATCCAATGTGGACTTATGCCTACATTTATATGACTTTATAATGTAGTTTCCTACGTGCATGCAAAATGGCATAAGCGAGAAAGACGTAAAAATTTTCATGAATTTTCCTACAACTTTGAGACTTATGCCTTCATATTGAACCCATAGAGGAGTGATGCCTACTTGACACAGTACATTATTTATAGTAAGTATCATAAATTTTCAACGGCATAAATGAGAAAGTTATAGAATGAAAATAAAAATTTTCCGCAGCTTTTCCAAAGCTCTATTTTCTTTAGTCCTTAGTAGGACTTATGCCAATGTTTTTTATGAGCTTTTCGAATATAATAATGTCATATTTCTAATTGGCATTAATGAGAAATTGGTAGACAAATAAAGATGTTTTTCCACATTTTCTTACAAAGTTTTCCATTTTTAGGTCCCTTGCGACACTTATGCCAAAAAAATTTTGTGATAAAATCGATACTTCTCTTCAACTTACGAACATGGCATAAGTGAGAAATACGTCGCTGTACACATTATTTTTTTGAAAAGGAAAATTGAATTTTCACGAAGGTGTCCCGCAGCCCATCTTTTAAATTTAGTTTATTGTACTTGTCTCTCGGTTACCTTTCAGTACTCTCAGAGGCATAAACGAGAAAGACGTCGTCGAACTTCAGTCTAATATCTCCCGGTCTATTACACAAGAACTCAAGGAGTTCATAATGATGAAAATGAGGATTGATGCTCTTCTTTATTCCGATTCCAATAAATTAAACTTGTATTGGAATTCTTGAGAAGCCGTAAATTATTCAAGTATTAACAAGGTCGAGTTTCACTGTTAATTAAATGGGCGAATGCCTTTTTCTTATACACTTTACTTCAAAAGTAAGGAACAAATTCAATAAATTTTAAAGCACTGTTGATGTATTTAAATTTCTTTTATTGTTGTTTTTACATGGGACTGGATATTTATCATCAATCAAATATTGATTTATTTCTCCATAAATCATTAGAAGAAAAGCCTATTTTTAAATAGTATTTGATAACATTCATTTGAAAATATAATATTTATGCTAAAATCGTTTCAAGTTCAGTCACTTCTAGTTCAAGTCTCATGAATTGGTTTAATGCATAGATTAGAGTAATTGAAAGTGGAATGGATTAATGATGGACTTGTAAACATATTTAAGCTATATATCTAAATTCACAATAGATTATAGAGATGTTTAATTATTAAGATCAAATACAAGAGAGACAATATAAATTCTAGACACGAAACTGGATCTTTAAACGTCCTTCGTATACTCAGACAGATCGACTGATTGGCTTGTACAAGTTAATAGTACGGGAGACAGCGACACATTTTAGTCACAAAACGAACCATCGTTGGATTTCACGTATAAAATGGTAAAAGAAACCGCGATCAGCTGGCTCACCAGCAGTGGAGGTATAGTCTTTCCGATCTCAATTGAAGAACCAAGAGGGTGGCAGTATGTACCAGGTTCAGTCGCTGACACAATGCAGCAACACGGCATTGAAATATTTGAAAAACTAATGTTATCACAACATGACATTTTGAAGACCTTTTGAAATGCAACAAAACGAAATTTACCATCAACATAATAAAATTGTTTGAGGACATAAATAATTAAAATATATATGTCGGAGTCGTAGGGCTAACTTGGACGTTAATATCACTACTCGTGTCAATCATCTTCACGAAATAATAAGTAATACCGTAAACGAAATGATATAAAATACAACGTTACAAATAAAGTACTCGAGGTGTTTCATGACAACAGCCAGAGGCTCGATAACGAATCCACGGTCAACAGAATAGCAATGTACTCACGTCTTCAATGCTCAAGTAGAACTCCCCTCCGTACCTCTCTCTGTACTTCTCTTTTATCGTCAGGTCAAAATTATTCTTAAATGAACCAATCAAATTCGTTATTTCCTAGGGATTCCCTTATAAAGTAATTATAAGGTAAATGCTTTCTATCTTCTGACCGCGGCTACGTTGAGTGACCCTTAAGTCTCCCCGAACCCAAGCTTGCCATCATAAAACTTGGGAATAACATAGCCGGCTTAATTCATAAATAACTATTTCTAANCAATTTGGTACTCTAATATTTCTGTAACATAAACAAAAACAAGCTCTCAACATTCCATCGACGACGACAGTTCTTCGAGTGGCTACGAATTCATAAGCGGTTATAAGGGTGATGCCGACACGGCCATCCTGAAATAGTGCACGTCCTCGGGTACTTCCCTTACTAAATAATATCTGAAATAAGAGTGGAAAATTAGTCACCACTCGTCCATCCTGACAATATTTATTCATTCTTCTTTTTTTTTATAAGGCGGCTTTTAACAAAAAAGATTTTGTCATTTATGATGATTTGTCCAGGTAGCGCATGTACCTCTTCCGGATATACCGGGCTCAACTAAATGCTCAAAATAGACGCTTACACATCTCTTCCGGCCACGCCGGGATCGACTAGGTACACATGTATCTCTTCCGGCCTCGCCGGGATCAACTAAATACTCAAAATAGACACATATCTCTTCCGGATAATCCGGGATCAACTAGATACACACGTATCTCTTCCGGCCTCGCCGGGATCAACTAAATACTCAAAACAGATACTAATTTCTTCCGGCTAAACCGGGATCAACTAGATACACACGTATCTCTTCCGGCCTCGCCGGGATCAACTAAATACTCAAAACAGATACTAATTTCTTCCGGCTAAACCGGGATCAACTAGATACACTCGTATCTCTTCCGGCTAAACCGGGATCAACTAAATATTCAAAACAGATACTAATCTCTTCCAGCTAAACCGGGATCAACTAGATACACTCGTATCTCTTCCGGCTAAACCGGGATCAACTAAATACTCAAAACAGATACTAATCTCTTCCGGCTAAACCGGGATCAACTAGATAAGCTAATATTAACATAACAGCAATATACTGCGCCTCATTTAATTAAAATTCGTAGTTAATATAGTGACAACATACTGTGTTTCGTCTGATTAGAATTTTGCCGCTTAATCATTTTTGGCCGACACAGGCCCATTCTGACTCTCATTGTCAGAGTTTGGGTCAATCAAAATTTCACCTTGTCCTTGTGGCACGGTAACAAGCAGATCATGTGCAAATTTAAACGTTGTCCCTTTACCTTTCTGTGTAGGTTTAATTACTTCGTAACAATGGCTATTTAATGCTCGAACAATCTTCTAAGGTTCCCGAAATTTTGGGTCAAGTTTGAAAATCATATTTTTGTAAACTTTATTGTACACGTAGTCATCGACTGAAAAGGTTTGATAGTGGCTCTTCCAATATTGTTTCGATTTGTGGCGTATCGTGTTACTTTTATCATATTTCCCTTGCTAATTTCCGAAATTCGGATGAAGGTAAATTATCTTGGATTATTCTCATGAATTAATTCACGAATTTATTGGTAAACAGAGTAGTTTTACACTGCTGCAGACTTTGCCAACCTCTTTGACGCATGAATCAGTTCTACCAACGAATCAAAGAAGCAAATAAATTTCAAAAATGTTACATTTCCACTCATAATTGTAGCGATACAACAGCGGTACCGTTTTGGCACATATTATATAAATATTAGTATTTGTAAGTAACAAATCAGTAAAAACAATACAAAACTAGTACGACGCCACACAATTATTTACATATTCCAATAACATAACCTCATTACTGATCTGAGGCTGGAAATCTGTTGGGTTGGTACTTCCGAACTTCACGAAGAAATTGACGAAAATTAGAACATTCGTCAAGAACTTGATGAATAAATTCATGAAATTATTTGACAGCAGATTTGGTGCATTACACTTGTATTTCTTGATGAAGCGACTTCATGAATTAATTGATCAACAAACTGTCAATGCAAAACAGCTACAAGGAATGGGTTGGTGTCTCAAATAAAATCTCAGCAGGGCTAAACCCGGTCGCTCGACTGTTTGAGGAATTTAAAGCTAATTAAACTTCACCCAAGTTATCTTGCTGTTCTCTCTTCAGTTTCAACTGTAGTCAACATATATATTTTTTTAAAGTTTGCAGACTCGTTTTACTTGCCCATTTGTGCGAATGGGGCCTTCTTCAATAAAATGAAGTTCGATATTAAAGAACAAAATGTACGAAATTCGGTGCTTGTGAAACATTTATTTACCTTGATCACTAATTATACGTGAAGGACAGTCAAACAAGTGAATAAATTCTCTTAAGACAATTAAGAGGAGATGTAGCAGTTAGCCATCGAATACGGCGTAAAATAACAAATTTAGTGAAAGCATCTATGATTACAAAAATGTATTCTTTATTGTCGCTTTTGTCTAATTTTCCAAAAATAAGTAGTGTTGAGCAACTTTAAGTGTGGGTGCATAAGAATTTGAATCTTTCACGATTAAGTTTTAGATGTTTTGCATACTAAGCAATTTTTCAACAGATTTTCTAACCGCTTTAGACATTTTAGGAAACAAGTAGAGTTCATAAAGTTTATCTAAAGTCTTTTGCCAGCCCAGATGTTTTAAATAAGTGTACGTGATTTATGACAGACCAGGTAGCCGACCTAGGAACTGCGGCTAAATAATACGATCGACCATTTCTTTCAATTTTACGCAGGGGAGTATTATTTCGAATATCGTAAGTTTTGGCTAAATAAGAGCCGAGTTGATTTGATTGTTGTGTGACTGTATGCCAATCTTTATGCAAGTTTATAATGTGAACGATATGAGTAGAAGGGTTTCCTTTACGAGTGACACTATCACTAGTATATCGGTAAGATTTCAGGAGAAAAAATTGCATGTTTCATCTGTCTCCCCTGGTTATAAAATACGTCAAAGTTATATGACTGTAAATATGCCTATCATCTATGTGCTTTAGGAGTTAAATCAT
>NW_019418896.1:9822-10879 GCF_000390285.2 Anoplophora glabripennis | reverse complement strand
CAAAACCCTCAACTTGTCATAGGTTTTATAAAATTTTAACAATAAATGCGATAGTTATAAACAAATTAAAAAATGGTCACTTTTCTTGTTTTTTTTTTGCAATAACTTTTTTGTTTATTAACCGATTTTAATTTAACAAGTCTCATTTTGTAGATAATTTTACTCCTTACAAGCTGTCTTAAAGTCTCTTTTCGCTAAAACTGATGGTTTTCCTTGTAAAATAAAAAAAACTGTTTTCTTCACTTATTTGTTTAAATAGAAAAGTTAGCTAATAAAAGTTTTTGACTCACGAGACGAGAGATGTATNCGCGTTGACACAATTAGGTAATTATTTTGACAACTATCTGACACTTGCTACGCAAATAAAAGCCACAGTGATTATTCCCGAGAATAATCACAAGAGATTTATTCCCACTATAATAATGACATAATTGGTTGAAACTTACCCTTGTGACAAATAAAGAAGCATTTCATTGGTTTTAAGAAACGTCTAAAAATAATCAACCAAACATAATTATTCTGAAAGCGTCATTGTAATCTTAAAGACGTAATTAAGCGACCTATTAAAAAATATCACCGTTTTTTTGACACTAACATTTTCAAATTGTGCAAAAACTATTGCACTTACAGCGCCCACTTTTGGCACACTTTTGAATTATGACAAAACCCTCAACTTGTCATAGGTTTTATAAAATTTTAACAATATATGCGATAGTTATAAACATATTAAAAAATGGTCACTTTTCTTGTTTTTTTTGCAATAACTTTTTTGTTTATTAACCGATTTTAAATTAACAAGTCTCATTTTGTAGATAATTTTACTCCCTACAAGCTGTCTGCGAGTCTCTTTTCGCTAAAACTGATGGTTTTCCCTGAAAAGTGAAAAAACTGTTTTTTTCACTTATTTGTTTAAATAGAAAAGTTAGCTAATAAAAGTTTTTGACTCACGAGACGAGAGATGTCTTGTATTATGTTCCTTTAGACAATTTTACAATAATATAGCGGATAGGACTTTTTTCGAGTTTCTCTTTTATTTTCGCTAATTTTCCTGGTGTAT
>NW_019418896.1:0-9172 GCF_000390285.2 Anoplophora glabripennis | reverse complement strand
AAATAATTCTTAAAATGTGGGGTTAGAATAACAGCAAACGCATGTTCTACAAATGCTTTTTTTTAGTTATTATTTTATTTGAGTAAATTTAAATGGTAACAATGAATAAACAAAACATCAAGGATTTTATTTTTGTGCTTACTTTTGTTCTGCACGTTTTACTTTTAAAGATTTCAGTACCTAAAAACGCCAGAAATTTCACTATTTCTCGGCCGGGAATATGGCCACCTTAAGGGTATGATATATTAAAACTTATTAGGGTTGCCGTAGCTTGCAGCGAGTCGGGCCAGAAAGGTCGCATGGCGACGTTCTGACTGAGATCTAAGTGCTATAAATAAGAAGTCGAGAGGAGGTAATAAATGATCGAGTTGTAATTGGTTTTTTAAAGCGCACTTTAATTATTGGGCCACTCGGAATTAGCATGGTAAGTTGTATCACTGCACTCTCAGTGTTGCCAGTTGTAACTTTTTTTAAAACAACTGCTAGAGAGAGACAATGGAAAACAAACTATTATTTAAAAAAATACATAATTTATTAAATATTAATGGTATGTAGAAACAATTATTTTTCCGTTTTAAAAACATACATAAAAAAAATTTATAAAAATACAAATCCGATCTAAACAGCAAAAAAGTTAAAGCAGCAGAAAAATTGTAATTTTTTTTTAATAATTTTTTACTGTAACTTCTTGAATAATGGTCGTATCGTGGTCGAGAAAAAAAAGAAGCATCTTGAAGTTCGAAGATTCTAATTTTGAAATCTTCAGATGAAAAAATTTTTTGAACATCACTCTCGGCGCAATCAAAAGAAATAGAGCAAGGCAAAAATTTTACATTTTTTTTTTTTCAAAACTGCACATAGGCTCAGAAAATTTTTGTATTAAATTGAAAAAGTGCAAAAAAATTACTTTTCTGCTGTTTTGGAAAATCAGCGACTTCTTTGCGAAAAGTACCAATGTTTGCAGGTTTTTTTTAGCTCAATACATGCCCATGAGGCTTGCAAATTTTGAAATCAATCGGTAGAACCGTTTTCCTTTCCTGAATTGTCAGTTTTATAAAAAATTAAAGGAGCAGGTTTATTATTAATCCTTAAACATCAATCATCAAGATGAAACAATTTATTTTTTTTGCATTATTCTCCTCACAATTTCATGTTAAATAGGTACTCATCAAATATCGAAAAAAAAATTTAAAATTTTGAAAAAATTAATCGAAATTTTTTAACTTTAAATTAATTTTTTTTCTCGACATTTCAAATATATTCAATGTAAAATTGTAAAAAAAAAGAGGACGCAAAAAAATTTAAAATTTTTTTTTTTTGGAAAATTGATTTTTTTTCGAAATTGATTTTTTATAGTTTTCTTATAGTATTTTATTTAAATTAATTCAAATTTTATATATGTTAGATAATAAATTTCCTTCTTAAATTTCCTGCATTTCCCTAAAATTATGAGAATTGACAACAGTGCATAGCACTCCGTAGCACTCTAGCCTGCTTAACTTTGGAGTACGAAAAAAAGGGTTAAAAACTGAGTTTTCACGAAGAAATTTGAGAAAATAAACGTAAAGTATGTGTTTCTAAAGTTCAAAACTTGGTTCAAAAGTAGCTTTAGTATAAATCTGATCCTCATTCAAAGGTAACACTCTGTATATTTCGAAACATCCCCATTTATAGACATCTCAAAAAAATAATGACGGTCCAGTAAATAACCTTTCAAATTAGAAAAATCTGAGTTATAGAAAAAATATACAGGGTGGGCCATTAGTGTGAGAAAGTAAAATAACTCTCTTTTGTTAGATACTCATAATACAGAAAAAAAGTTTATATAAAAGTTGTACAGAATCAAGAAACCTAAACTACAAAATTAATTTGATACATACAGGGTGATGAGTAAAAACGGGGCACGCCAAATATTACATTTTTTAAATGGAACGCCCTGTATGTTTTTACACATATGGATTTCCGAGAGAAGTCTATATATAGCAATATAAACACAGTTTGTCATTTTAGTGCGGGGTTGCCAAGTTATGTAAAAAATTCATCTAATTTTGGAAAAAACTTGACCTCGAAGAAGTTGTATTAACTTTCAGCTACTAACACTTGGAACAAAATAATTAGACAGAGTTATAGACAAATATTAGACAAGGCTCCTATATTAGCTAATATCGACATTTTATACAGGGCGTTTTTTACAATACGATCATTTTTAGAAAGTTTAAATTTGATTTTCTAAAATTTTTCAAATGTATTTTATTGTTCTATTTTATTCACATATCGGTCCACTTCAACTTTTATGAAGCATGTTCTATATCTAAAATTGTTAGTTTTTATGATACAGCAACATTTCAGAAAAAACTTAATTTTTATTATTTTATAGAATACCTACCACAAATAAATATTAACTAATAAAATTAACTCAAAATGGAATGATAAATTATGAACTGACAAGTTGACACAATGTGACAGTTTTTTCCAATACACGAGATGAGGCAGGATAAAGAGGGATAATCCCCCTCGATCCCAAATCATTGAGGCCAATTTCTAGCCATAGAATAATGGCGCGGTCCACTTCAACTTTTATGAAGCATGTTCTATATCTAAAATTGTTAGTTTTTAAGATATAGCAACATTTCTGATAAAACAAAATTTTTATTATTTTATAGAATACCTACCACAAATAAATATTAACTAATAAAATTAATTCAAAATGGAATGATAAATTATGAACTGACAAGTTGACACAATGTGAGAGTTTTTTCCAAAGCCATTTCGTGCAACCGAAAATAATAAAAATTAGGTTTTTCCAGAAATGTTGCTATATCTTAAAAACCAACAACTTTAGATATAGAACATGCTTAATAAAAGTTGAAGTGGACTGATATGTGAATAAAATAGAACAATAAAATACAGGGTGTTCCATTTGAAAAATTTTAGAAAATCAAGTTTGAACTTTCTTAAAATGATCGTATTATAAAAAATGACATGTATAAAATATCGATATTAGCAAATATAGGAGTCTTTGCCTAACATTTGCCTATAACCCTATCAAATATTTTTGCTCCAAGTGTTAGTAGCTGAAAGTAAATACAACTTCTTCGAGGTCATGTTTTTTCCAAAATTTTCTACATAACTTGGCAACCCCGCACTAAAATGTTAAACTGTTTATATTGCCATATATAGAATTTAAAAATATACAGGGTGTTCCATTAAAAAAATGTATTATTTGGCGTGGCCCGTTTTTACTCATCGCCCTGTGTGTTTCAAATTAATTTTGTCCTTTAGGTTTTTTGATTCTGTACAACGTTTATATAAACTTTTTTTCTGTATTACGAATAACAAGGGTTATTTTACTTTCTCACGCTAATGGGCCACCCTGTATTAAAATTTTACTGAAAATATTTTATGCCATTTAAGAAAATGGCACGCACACGATTTTTATTTCAAATCGCCCTGTAAAACGTTCGCTTTCGATCAATCCCACCATCATCTTCGTTTATTCCGCGGAACGACACAACCCTTCCTTCCACAGATTTATCCGGAAAATTGAAAAATCCCCCGGTCCCGATCCTTCGGCAGTTTTGTTAAAAACTAAGCAATTTTCCGATTCACTTGCCCCCCTGATATATATTAATTCGTGCCGTTCGCCGAGCAGAAGAAATCCGCCTCCTACGTGATATTGAAAGCCCCGAACTCTCCACGTAATGCACATAATAAGAATTCTGCGCGGGATCCGCAAATGTTAAACGCTTCATAAACTTTCACCGGCCACCGAGATCTGAAATTGAAATCAACGATCGCACTTGGCGCTGGTTAGCGCGCCTGGACGGTGCTCCCATTAATTTTTCCGACGGCGGCGTTTGAGGACTTGCTTTTGTTTGTTCCGCCCGGGACGGACTAGTTGCAACAGTTCGGTTTAAATACGAGGTTTTAACAAAAATAATACATTTTTACGAAAACATTTATTTGTTCCCTAAAGTGTCAAAATAGTATCTATCTTACATAACAAGGAATGTGAATAGCATTTTTCTATGGCCCTTTTTTAAAATACATTTTTTCGTTTTTGAACAAGCGGTATCGTATTTTACAAATTTCTTTACACCAAAAAGTAATATGAGTTTCAAACTAAGTCCATTTTATAGAAAATCTGGGTTAAAATGGGGGGAAAGTCTGTCATTTGTGCGTTAATTCATATTTAGACAAACTGTAATAAAATCTATAAAAATGTATTGCTGGTTGCCTACTTGCTATAGAGCCCTCTTAACTTTTACCTCCCATTTATCGTTCGTCAACAGTCTTTCGAGTTTTTCAAATGAAATATTTCATAAGTATTTTTGCACGATTCTTCTTAATCTCAATAAACAGAAAAAAAATTAAAGCTTCTTCGAAAGCGAGCAAATTTTGGTACAATCCAGAATAAAAAATTGCTTGGAATTTATCAATTCGATTCGATTTGCTAATCAATTCCAGAGTTTCCAGTCTATTTTCATTATATCTAAATATAATTCATTTGAAGTTAATAAGCGCAAATAAACGTATTTGCAATTAAAATTGCTTATTATTTTAACAACAACAAAACACCAAATTCAAATACTACGCCAAATATTTTTTATTCCACCTATTTATTCTCTATCTAAAATTGTATGTATGTAAAGTTAATTAAACCAGTTAATTCCCGGTTGTTTAATATTAAATAAACGTAATTTTTCGATTCAAAATGTACATACAGATTATTAATATTTCAATTATATATCATATTTACATATTTCGCTGACTTTTAGGCAGATTTGTTTTCCTTAACCAAAAATTTAATTTAATTTAACATGAAAGTTTGATTTGGCTGGATTTTGGAGGTTATGCAATTTTTTTTTAAAGGAAATATAATCAAACCGACGTCATTTTCGAGCTTCTCATAACAGATTTAATGCTACAAAATGTTCTAAAAGTTTACTAACATTTAGGCCAATTTGTTTTGTCCAATTTTGAGTAGATCTGAGTAATAGTAGTAAGAACAAATATTTTAAATCTATAAGATTGCATGTGGAGGTAGAGAGAAACTATAAACCATTGCGTGTACGCCAAAACAAATAAAATAAGTGAACTAAGAGAGTGATTAAAACGAAAAGCACATGCAGCATAAATTAAAATCAGGATGTCAGGTTTTCCGAATGACGTCAGAAACGTTCTCTTTTGCAATAAATGCAAGTATGTACATTAAAATGATACCTATCTGTATTAAATTATATTCTAATTTTCTAATAAATATGCACACGAGGATATAAATGTAGTTACAAAGTAACAACAATAATAATGAAGTTAAAGCAGTGGCTGTATATATTTTTTTTACATGATTTCTTAAATATTAACTGATATTGGAACGTAGAGACGTTACTAATTGTAAGTAAAAGTAATTTATCCACGACTATTGTATAATGTACCCATTATACGTCTGTTTGCTCGACCTTATTTAATACCCATTAATCACGACAGTGATTAATGAGTCATTAATCACTACTGTCAGATGCTTCCTTGATTTAGCTATAATATTATATTGTTCTGCTACAAACANAATGATACCTATCTGTATTAAATTATATTCTAATTTTCTAATAAATATGCACACGAGGATATAAATGTAGTTACAAAGTAACAACAATAATAATGAAGTTAAAGCAGTGGCTGTATATATTTTTTTTACATGATTTCTTAAATATTAACTGATATTGGTACGTAGAGACGTTACTAATTGTAGGTAAAACTAATTTATGCTTTAAAATAATTATTTTTGCCGTTTTAAAAACATATAATAATAAAAAATAAAAAAAATACTAATCTGATCCATACAGTTTTTACAAACAATTATGTGTTACTAATTTTTTAAGCTGTGTTTGTATTTAATTTGTGAATCTCAGTGCTAGTGACCTTTGACATTGACCTACACGTAAAAAAATTTTTTGCTTCATTTGATTTTAAGGTATCGCACGTTTATGTACATATACGCAAGAAAATATTTTCTTCTTTCAAGAAAATTATTTATTTATTTAGATAGTTTAAATTTCTACCCAGAAATATAATTTCTTACTTTAAAAATATGCAGCATTTAAAATAAAAATTTGATACTTACGGTTAAACGAATTCTATTCTTAATTTTATGATCTACATCGATTTTATAGAAACATGTTTTGTATTGTATATTAATGTATCGTTTGTTTAATACAAAATTGAATAGTTTTGGTCAAATGATTGTATATACTTATTTTAAGAATATATTTGTATATAAATATTTCTCACAATCAGTAATAAAAAACACACATCTAGTACAACAGCTTTGATCCAAATACTTTTTTTTCAGTGTAGTTTAGCCGACTTTTACTACTGCCACTATGTAAAATAGATAGGGACACATTTAAAAAAGTTAAAACAGATAATTTTAAAAGGATATAAAATTCTAAACAAATTACGGTGCACTGCTACTCTTTTCTTTTATTTGAGTCATTAACATCCTGAAAACAAACATTTCGAACGACCTTTTAGTAAATACGTAGCATATCCTACGGATCGTATTGCTCTCTGCCCTGTATTTGATTAAAAAGTACATATATTGAAGTTTCAATCACTAAATAAGCGCCAACATGGACATTGTATTATCGGGAACGAGAGACCGAGTGTTTACACAGCCCCGCTGACGCAGTCCTATCAATCCCGGCATTTTTCTAAATCCCCGGATGCTATTCGTGCGATAATCCTTTCAATTTAAATTTTAATTCTAAATATAGGGAGGTAAGCCGGGCGGATTTGTTTTATCGGCGATTGAAATCATCGGAAGGGATGTGATTTTTCCACGAGACGGACTTAACAAGTGTGTATTCACGACCTATTCATCTCATTTATTTATTTCCATATTTATTTGTTGACACAGGCCGTCGTCGATGTTGCTGTGTCACAAAAGCCTCCGGTTATCGAATGAACTGAAATAAAAAGAGACGTAAAATCATGGAGAAAACCTCTTTAATTACACTCGTAAAAATTTTATGTAGAAGTACACTCCAGATCATTGGTTATTTTGAGGCTGCGCTAGGTAATGTAAAATTACATTAAACATGTAATTTTACACTTTACTGTAACTTCAATCCACTCAAAATGTAAATCGACTTTTAATTGGAACACCCAGTATATGATATTGCTGACACACAATGATGTAATTGATGTATTTTTAGACAATTTTCATCAAGGTAAATTGAGAACGATCGACTTCTTTCACGAACGTCTATCCCAATAAAAAATAAATACATAAAAACGTATAGGATAACATTGCGTGACTTTTGTAAGAGTATTAATCCGCTTACTTATTAATTTCACCGGGAACCTGAACGTTTCGAACAAATTTTCACCCCCGATGTAGGACAACTAACACAATTAACCGTTTCCCTCGTTTACTTAACGCCAAACACAAATGGCCCGCCCAAAACCTTTGCGGGGTTTCAGGTGTCTAGAGTGCTGAAAGTCTAGCACAAAATTCGATTAATCACCCATTCATTATCGGAAGACATTAAGTAATTTCATTAGAGGGTGAAAGACCCCTATTACACAGAATTATAATCTACGATGACAGTTTATTTGGGAATTCCGAAAGGGCGGCATTTAATCAGTGGCTGTATAGTGAACACATAAAGTCCCTCGACTTTACACATTGTCGCGACACGGACTGTTTTCGGAAACCTTCGACGGTTTCATATACAGGGCGTTATGATATTCCACTGACAACGTGATTCTTTGATTGTTACTTTTCCTCAGTTGATTTAATTTATTTTAGACCTTTTTTAATATTCCATTCAAATTTGGTATATTCTACACTTTTTTCCAAGTCTACCAATCAAGATAATCTACAGGGTAACACTTTTTCCGGAACTATGACTTCTCAAACTCTCCGAATTTTTTGTTGCACTTCTGTCAAAAAAACATATAACATAACTTTGTTTTCTCAAATTCCGTCGTTAAAAGTATTTTTTAACCTTTTTTTTCGTAATTTCCCTTCACGAGCTACGGTATGCATAGTTACGAAATCTTATCTTTCTTAACTAATATACAGGGTGTTATTTAAGTACGTGGCCAAATTTCGAGGGATGATTCTAAGACGAACAATTTATATATAAAAATACGTCCTATAATGCTTCGTTTTCAAGATACAGTTTGTGTTAAAAAAATCGTTTTTTCGTAAGAATCTTAATAATTCTTCAGCCGATTTTGTTGACATCTGGCAGTCTTATTTATGGTAAAAAGGGGCTGTTAAGTTAGCCCTAACTGGATTAACATTATCAAGTCCAGTGGCGTCCCAGGGCCTCCTTAACCAATATATTTGACAAAAAAAATGTGCACCATTGACTTTTTTAAAACTTTTGTAATTTTTTCGCATTAAGCAACTAAAAATACAACTTATTTGTCTCTGGAATTTTTTTCTTCACCTTCTTGGAGAAAAAAAAATAAAATACACTATTGCACATGGACAACAAAAAAAAATAATGTAATAATAAAACACAAACATTTTTTTAGTAACTAGCATTAGTTTTTATAACAATTTCTGAGACTAGCATAGACTATTGATACGCAAAAAAATAACAGGTACACCACAGTTTTTGACAGTTTGGTAGTTTTAATTTTTTATTATGTTGTCTCAGAGACAAGCAATAAAGTGATTTTTATTATTTTTTTGTCCAAAAAAGGAAGCAAGATACGAAGAAAATTCAAAAAGACAAAAGTTATATTGTTAGTTGCTTAATGCGAAAAAAATATAAGAGTTTCAAAAAAGTCAGTGGCGCACATTTTTTTTGTCAAAAATATTGGTTAAGGTGCCTCCCCGGGACGCCTATGGAGTTAATAATTTTAATTTAGTTCATACACGTTTTTTTTTTTGTAAAAAACATATTACATTTTGTTTATAAGTTTGAAACTTTTTAATAGTACCTGTTTTAAAATTTCTAAATTCTTGCATATTCTAATTATGCAAACAATGATCAAGCATGCGCTGCGTACTACTGGTCGAATCGCATTGAACGTAATCCTCGCTAAAGACAGGCTTTCATCAACAGCTTTGATCCAAATACTTTTTTTTCAGTGTAGTTTAGCCGACTTTTACTACTGCCACTATGTAAAATAGATAGGGACACATTTAAAAAAG
>NW_019418895.1:9411-10882 GCF_000390285.2 Anoplophora glabripennis | reverse complement strand
ATCATTAAACTTACATATATCCATAGGTGTGCGTTAGGGGAAATTAAAAGGGGATTGATTTTTCGGTATTTTTTATTAGAGAATAAAATACGGAAATGCTGATGCCTTAGTCTTAATCGGTATCATCGAAAATATACCCATGTCAAGTTTCATCCAAATCGTATACTGGGTTGTACAGAAAATTCATTTAATACAAATGTAAATGATTTAGGTGACACAGGCCTATAACTTAGGTGTTAATCGACGAATCCTTTTCAAATTTTAACCTCTTATGCAGACCAATGGGGTGGACATTTGAGGATCATTAAACTTACATATATCCATAGGTGTGCGTTAGGGGAAATTAAAAGGGGATCGATTTTTCGGTATTTTTTATTAGCGAATAAAATACGGAAATGCTGATGCCTTAGTCTTAATCAGTATCATCGAAAATATACCCATGTCAAGTTTCATCCAAATCGTATACAGGGTTGTACAGAAAATTCATTTAATACAAATGTAAATGATTTAGGTGACACAGGCCTATAACTCGGGTGTTAATTGACGAATCCTTTTCAAATTTTAACCACTTATGCAGACCAATGGGGTGCACATTTGAGGATCATTAAACTTACATATATCCATAGGTGTGCGTTAGGGGAAATTAGAAGGGGATTGATTTTTCGGTATTTTTATTAGCGAATAAAATACGGAAATGCTGATACCTTAGTCTTAATCAGTATCATCGAAAATATACCCATGTCAAGTTTAATCCAAATCGTATACAGGGTTATACAGAAAATGCATTTAATACAAATGTAAATAAGCTAATACAGACTGGATAACAAAAAAATAGGTATAACAAAACTCAGTTTATTTTCTTAGTTTCAATGTAGCCGTCATTTCTCCTTATACATTCTTCTGTTACCTTTCTTATATGACGATTTACTTTTCGCAGTTGTTCACAAGAAATGTTTCGGCATGCCTCTCTTATTCGTCGTTTTAAATCTTCCATGTTTTGTGGACGATTGGTGTAAACTTTATTTTTATCTGTACCCCAAAAATAAAAATCCATTGGTGTAAGATCAGGAGGCCTGGCTGGCCAGTCCTGCAGCGGGCTACGAGGCCCTATCCACTTTAACGGAAAATTAGTATTCAGCCAGTTTCTAATTATTCGCGAACTATGTGCAGGAGCACCGTCTAACATAAAATATAAATTCTGTCTAGCATCTAGCGGCAGATTGTCCAAAACATCAGTAAATTCCGTTTCCAAAAGACGTAAAAAATTTTGGGCGTTTAAAGTTTCTATAAAAAAGGGTCCGATAATTCGATCATTAAAAATCGCGCACCAAACATTCACTTTATAAACATACTGATTCTTAGCATTCATTATCCACCTGGGATTGTCTCTTTCCCAATATCGAGAGTTCTGCGTCGATACAACACCATTTGTAGAAAAAGTAGCTTCATCGCTAAAAATTATTTTTTTCAA
>NW_019418895.1:6601-7542 GCF_000390285.2 Anoplophora glabripennis | reverse complement strand
AAAGTAATTTTTTATCATTTTTGTCAATACAGGGGTGGGTTTTAAGGGTTGAAAGGGAAAAATTATTTTATTAGCTATAAGGTAACTTTTATTTTAAATAATTGCACGATTTATCATTCCAAATCTTTAAAAAGTAAATTTTTTTCATTATTTTTTGCATAGGAGTAGTTTTTAAGGGTTAAATAATCGAAAAGATCAAATATATCATAAAACATGTTCGAGAACATGGAATATTATTTAATCTTTGTGCTTGGACAAGATTTTTATCAATAAAATGCTTAAAACTTAATTTCTTCAATTTTTTTCACTTAGGGGTAGTTTTTACCCCTAAAAAACAAAAAGCGTCAATCGGGCTTATGTCACTTTTGAACTTGAGCCTAAGATGAACNATTTTCTTGGTTAGGTGCTGCTTTATTGGGAATTCGATACGATTTCCGAAATGTTTGTCACTGTCATCGAGACTGTTAGCGATGGTGACGCACCTGTCTTGTCACGCTCGTGGAGTGGTTAATTAGTGGTGTGAAATTAATAAAAGTACATTGACCATTTCGTAATTAAGTGTATTGTTGTTATAAAAGATGGGAATGAATCCAAATATACATATATATGGCGCTTGAAGACCAAATATACATATATATGGCGTTTGAAGACCAATAATAACTACAGTCCGTACAATATTTGTTGGGATAGAGTTCCTAGAAAAGAATAAGAAGAATAAGCCAATAAAGTTCTATTATCGGAACTACTGTAACAATTTACCGTGGCCTTGAAATTTTCCTCCAATGTCTTTCTACCTAAGTTGTTGAATGCGGTTAATTCCAAGAAAGTGACGAATGGGTATTTATTTATTTATTTATTTATCGAGATATTTATTTATTTATTTATTTATTTATCGAGATATTTATTTATTTATTTATTTATTTATGTGATTAAAAATTCTT
>NW_019418895.1:3254-5232 GCF_000390285.2 Anoplophora glabripennis | reverse complement strand
CAGCAATATTTAGGGTTCATAAAGTTTTCTTTACTTGATTAATATAATTAGTAATACTTGAGATAAAAGCATTTGTACGGAATAACAAAGGAACATAAATATTTCTCAGCAAACTTTATATCTAAAAAAACTTTTGTAACATTACTAAAATAGAGATTAAAAACACGAACAGTGAGTAATAATGTAATTTCTATCACAGAACCTTCAAAATTGCATCCAACATTTTCTTCGACTTGGACGAGAGGTAGGCGCGAGTGTCATTTCATTTCTTTAGAACTAAATTAACATAATTCTCGTTGTTTTACCAGTTCACATGACTTCGAAGTTTATTTCGAGTAAAAGTGATTATATGGCATTTGTCGATATTAATAAACAAATTATTGTTTTTACAAAAAATTACTAAAGCATCAAGATTGTTCTGAAGTTTTAGACAATCAGTAACATCACGAATAGGTAAAATTAGTTTAAAATCATCAGCATATCTGAACAAACTACAATAATTAAAGCCTTCTTTTATTTTATTAATATAAATTATGAACATAAAAGGCCCCAAGTGCGATCCCTGAAATACTCCTGAGGGTATAATTATGAAATTTGACGTGAATCAGTTAACTTCAACACACTGTGACTGTCGCTCAAATAAGACTTCATCCAGTTCAGCAAGGTGCCACCCACACCGACCTCAACAAGCCTATTCAACAAGATTCCATGATCAATTTTGTCGAAAGCCTTACTAAAGTTCGTGTTCAGCATCAACCTGAACCTGATTCTCCAAATGATCTAGTATAAATTCAGAAAATACCATGAGGTTAGTTTCAACAGATCTCTTAAAAAATCCATATTGCTCAGCCATAATTTGAGTTTTAACCAGTGAATAAACGTGATCATAGATAAAAGTTTCGAAAAGCTTCGCAAAAACAGAAAGTTTGCTTATAGATCTATAATCTTAAAGATAGTTACAGGCCATTTTCCATTTAGTAGGAAAACATCCTGTAGAAAGGGATTGATTATGAAGGAATGTTAAAGGTGATGCCAAGTTCAATCAACATTTTTTTGCGAAAACCGGTGGTATATTGTCCCAAACCCCACTTTTATTAGGATTTAAATCCTTTAAACCATTTCTAACATCGTCTGCATATAATTTAATATTATAAAGAACAGAAGGGTAATTGGACTAGAAGAGAACGTGTTAACTCTAGCCTTCTTTTGGACAAAAACACTGGAAAAATATTTAGAACAGCTCACATAATTTGTAACGGTCACGTCATTTAATGTCATTACAGATGGAAAACTGTTATTATTTTTAATATTAACAAACCGCCAAAATTTCTTTACATTAAGACTCAAATTATTTTCAACGTCAGAAATATAACTACGATAGTCAGTCTTTATTAAAATTATAGACCGTTTACGAAGCAAATTAAATGTTTGATAGTCGAATAGTCTACCATATTCAGTTTGTTGTCAATAGTGGGAAAATTAGAGGCCAAATTTCAAAGAAAAACACCAGATTTTCTCAATTGTCGACGTTTCGTCACTTATCGTGACATCCTCAGGACACTATAAAATTTAATAATTTCAAAATTAAATCACAATTTATAAATAACAAACTTAACATTAAAATATTAAAAAGTGTATCTAAAACATTACAATAAAATGAATACAGTAATATCTATATAAACATGAAAAAAAATTACAAATACAGACACACTAACAATTTTTATGTCACAAATTTAAAAACAAAAGTATTAAAATTACACAAACAAAATGTTTTTATATAATAAATAATAAAATAACAAAATATGGTGAATGAACAAGAAACGCAACAAACAACAACCTGTACATAACATGCGAAAAAGAAAATTTTAAATTAAAATTAAATCTACGTATATTGTTTATATGTTACTCACATTACAGATTTAAGTGTTTCACTGTGTTTTCCTAGTCTCGTTATACATAGTATGTCATATAACAATCT
>NW_019418895.1:0-2479 GCF_000390285.2 Anoplophora glabripennis | reverse complement strand
TCATTTAATGTCATTACAGATGGAAAACTGTTATTATTTTTAATATTAACAAACCGCCAAAATTTCTTTACATTAAGACAAATTATTTTCAACGTGGGAAATATAATTGATAGTCAGTCTTTATTAAAATTTTAGCTCGTTTACGAAGCAAATTAAATGTTCGGTAGTCGAATAGTCTACCATATGTTTTCCATTTTTTATGACATTTATTACTTTTCTAGTGGCAGGAGAGAAATATATAGGAAAAGTTGGAGATTTTGATAATTTTTTTCTCGGAAATGGTTAAGTTTAGGACCCATGTCATATAAGGTTTTTTTGTTTATTTTAATGTATTCTATCGTCTGTTAAAATTAAGGCAATCAAAATTCTAACAGCCTGTATAAGAAACAGAATTGATATTTCAATAGTTTATTACAGTTTCCGACTTTCTGTGTTATAACAGTGACTATTCCTAAGCGCTAGATATCATGAAAGTAAAGAACAAAAAGGCGTTATTCATTATTTCCTCCAGCTCCATCCGATGGCGATGCGGTCCGTCTTGCCACGGCGACGGCACGGAAACCGATGACTATATACCGGATGTTCAAGTGGCTTTTTGATTTTCAATTATTGTAGTTTATTGTTTGCGAGTTCCTACATTGTTCAATAAATTGAGCTGTCGCTGACAAACAAGGAACAGGTGACGTGAGCAATTTTAATGAAGAGATCGTGTATTTGTACCCGCGATATAACTAACAGTAAAGATATGGTGGTACGAAGAAACTACCGTTTAGTCAAAATAACGACTCCGTGGAGTCAGAGAGAATACAATTAAAAAATGTTATGGAAAGATTCTACGGTTGGGAAAATTTAGATTTCAAGAAGTCTCCTTTCAATTAAATGAAATACTGAAGAATCGGAATAGAATTAATTTACTTCTGTAGACTCACATGTAAGAAATTTTTTTATAAGTGTCTTTCCAAACCAGTGGTAAGTTGAAAATATTTTACCTTTACCAAAAGTAAATGATAATAGCGATTATACAGATCTCAGAGTAATAAATATCCTTCCCACGCTATTGAAATCATTTGAGAAATTTGCCTGTAAATAAATATTTCGATCAGTATACATTGCCAATACATTAGACAGGGTTTCGTCAATGTTATAGTTGTATTACAGCTTTTTTTTAAAGGTAACAATAATGTAGTGAGATCTACTCATATAATAAATTTTACTTTACTTTTACTCGACTAGTAAAGCTTTTGATATGATTAATACGTAATGTCCTGCTTGTTGCAATACTGTATTATTAGATTCAGTAATGATTTGCTTTCTTTAATTGGACTGGATTGAATTAGTAGGAAACAAAGTGTTGTATATAATAACCAGCATTCTGATCATCAAGGAGTTAACTGCGGAGTGTCACAAGGATCAGTTTTAGGTCTCTCATTTTTAACGATTTATACCTCACAGTTTGACAAACCTCCATCTCACTGCAAATCACACTATTACATTGACGACACACCACTATATTATTTTTCTGAATAAAATGCAATACAACTAGCTCACCAGAGAATATAATTAATGATTTAAGTTCCCTTTTGAAATTTTGAAATATGAGTAAATCTCTGTTGACCTGTCCCAGATTATTATGGAATTTCACTTAAAATCGAAGAAATTGGCAGGCTAAATATCCACAGTTGGTGTTTGTTTCACAAAATTTTACTTTTTAAAATGCTTTATGAACAAATATCACTTGAGAACTGATATATACAATATTAATGTAAGATTTAAAATTATGTTATCCATGTCAACACACAAAACGTCTTTATTTCGGTACTGCCATAACTATCAGATCGCAAAATATAATAGAATACCACATTGTTAATGTTAATATTATATATTTTTTTCAAATATCTATTTCAAGGATTTCTTGGCCGATTTTGAAAAATCTGGGCATGTTTTTAGTAACGATTTTAATTTGACATAATTATATTTAATTTCAATGTCTCACAGAGTTAAAGTTAACATATTTTTTTCAAATATTTCAGAAATTTTTTGGCTGATTTTGATAAATCTTGGGATGATTTTAGTAACGATCATGATTTGGCATTGGCATAATTATATTTAATGCCAAAATCCCACAGTGTTAAAGTTAATAGGTATATATTTTTTTCAAATATTTCAAAAATTTCTTGGCCGATTTTGATAAATTTTAGGACGATTTTAGCAATGATATTAATTTGACATAATTATATCTAATTTCAAAATTCCATAGTGTGAAAGTTAATATATCTTTTTTCAGATACCTATTTCAAAAATTTCTTGGCCGATTTTGATAGATCTTGACACGGTTTTAGTAACGATCTTAATTAGACATAATTATATTTAATTTGAAATTCCCACAATGTTAAAGTTAATATATATTTTTCAAATGCCTATTTCAGATATTTCTTGGCCGATTTTGATAAATCTTGGGACGAATTTTGTAACGACCTTA
>NW_019418894.1:0-10805 GCF_000390285.2 Anoplophora glabripennis | reverse complement strand
TGTTGAAATGCGCCTCATCCAATGGCCAGTATAAACTTCTGGATTTGCGATGTTCAGGAATGAAGCAACTGTTGAGGGTACCTTCATCAATTCGTCTTGTGTTAGGCGAATTGGGCGCAGAGAAATATATTTTCTGCATATTTCAACAGCATTCACGCAAAATCCTTCTTCTGTAAACTGTAAAATTTCTTGATATGCCCATCTTGGTGTCAGGTATTGACACAGGTAGGTAGGTAACTGCCAACGTCCTGTACATCACTAATTTTCAAATTTCAGAAACCCCCATTATTAGTGCAACCTAGAATAATTCAAAGTTCACTATGTACCTAACAACATGTAAAAGGTAAAGAGATATTACCTTAATCATTAGATATTCTTTACCGGAAGCCCCAGCCAAAAATTCTTCTATATTTACTTTTTCCAATATTGCAGCTTTTTTTTTGTTTTGTATCTCAGGGTTGAATAAAACGTTCTCTCAACGGTAATAGTAAAGTATTTTATTGAAAACTAAATTATATAGAAAAAGACGTGTTGATGGTTTGAAGGTTTGCTGGAGAGTCCCTGTATGTGGAATCGGTCGTAGGTATATGAGTAAACATCTGGTCGCCGGCGCCAGCCCGCCGTAGACCCTTCCTGGAACGTTGGTGCGTCCGGCGGCGCTTTTGACTTAATGCTTAAAAATGGGTCACTTTCAAACATGTGTACCCACATATCCTCTCGATTCACTCTTCAAATAAGCAGTAGACTTTTATAGTAGCCTTCAACATCGAATACTTCGACCACGTAGATGAAATGGCATATTTTTTCTTCAAATTTAAAAAATACGATAGCATGACTTCTTCATTTATTAATCATTACTCTCCGTTCTTCCCTCCATTCGTTAAATTCGGCGAACACTTTTTCGTAATGTTCCTGGATTTCGCTGGCAGTAAATGGAAAATTGCGTCTTGAACTTCTTCAAAAACAGCCACAGGAACACAATTACTGTCTTGCCTTTTTACCAAATTCAGATAGAACTGTTTATTAAATAATTGATAATAAACAACCATAGCAACCAGTAGGGATAACAAAACCAACTACTTTTCATTGAGTACCAGTAAGAAATATCAACTCGTGCGAATATTTTTTTATTAAATTCTGACTCCACAAATACGATTGTGATGTGATTATGGATAAAACGTTGTATTGCATTCGTGTTTTAAGTAGCATTTTATCCACTTAAGAATATTAAACGCTTGAACTACGTTATCGCGTTTAAACATTTTTGCGTGGTAAAATGCTACTTAAAGCACGTACATAATAAATATCTATTAATAATAAAACAATTTTATGACAAGGAGGGAAAAAAATTGTAAACTAAAAACATAATGTGCTTAAATAACTGAAATTGCTTTTACAAAAGATGTTTAGACAAGTTGCCTTCTACTTAAGAATAGAGATGTCAAATATGATTACTTTTGAGTAATCATGAGTACGGATTACTTTCAGTTGAAGTAATCGGTACATTGTATTTGTTCTTTGATTACTATGAGTAGTGGCTTCAAAATATTCTAAATAAATATAGTAATAGAGTAAATATCAAACTGCATCATATTATGAATATAATCTAACCTCAATTTCTCTTAAAAAAGAAATGCAGTGTTAATATCTGAAAGAAATATTAAGGTTTGTTTGATAAAAAAAAATAATTATAATGCAACGATCAGATTACGAATATAAATATATATTTTGAAAATAAACAATCAGTTTTAAAATAAACAAAAATAGAAAGTACATATTATTTTTTGGATTATGTATTATATACACAGTCTTATGCATATTTTTAGTCTTTTATAGGAAAGATTTTTTCTAATATAAGTAGGTAAAAAAATATGGTACACAAAACAAATAAAATTGAATGCAACGTAACAATACAAGTACTCGTTTCGTGTCGATATAATATGAATAATTGTCAAGTGAGCATTGCATAAGTAAGTATCCATATTCCATTAGATAAAGTACTCTGTATCGTCTATATCCAAGAAGTAATCAAATAAGCAAAAGTAACGAATACTTTTCCAAACGAATAATGGTTATTTCGGATCCAATCGAGTAACGAGTACTCATGTAACGAATTGATACATTTGCATATGAGCTACTACATTTTGAAACTTCGTCTTCGAATATTTTATAGATATCTAAATCTCAAAGAGTTTTTTTCACAATAAATGGTCTTTGAATGTAACAAGAACCAAAGGTTAAATTAATTTAATATTACAGTAAACCAATTATATATTTTATAATCATTTTTCAATGATGTAGAGGTTATGATAGGTTTGTTTAGACATATATTAGATATATATTTTTAAAAAATACGATATAGACGATTTTAGGCAGTTCTGTTTAGATGTTTGGGCAAATGTTCTTATTTCATAGGCTCCGAAACTGTGACGTGGAGTGTATTATAAAGCCATTTTTAATATTAATTTATTAATTTTTGGAAATTATTCATTTAAATGTTTATTCTAGTCTGTCTTTCTAAGAAATATCTCCTTTTATGTGTAATAGTATTCAAGTAAAGTTATGTTAATGAAACGATATTGAGAGTAGTAGTGCATTGGCATCGAGTACTCTTCCTTGTTGTTCCGTGGGTACCTAAACTGTGCCGGGGGGTGTATCGATAACATGTTAATGCGATATATTAGTGAGATCCTATTATCATACCAAGGCCGACTGAATGAATATAATCAGTCCCTAATAAGTCCGGTAATTGTATGTATAATTTAACAGAAGGTGCTGCGATAAAACCGTATCGAAAATAATAAATTCTAATTTATGCCCGGCCGGCCTGCCTACTGCGCACACCCGCATCGAAACGCGGCTTTTCGCCTCAATTATCTCCTCGTGTGTTTTACAATTTAATTTTATGTACCCAGGTTGTAATTACGTCGGGGTTCTTCGGAGAGGTTTATTTATCGGCCGCGGCGATATTTAATTTCGAATATGTTATACGCGGATTAACAATTTATATAAATTAATTTCACGGTTTATTTGTTAGTGTTTTCTCCGAGGGGAAGGTATTAATCTCGACGTCAGGGCTGTCGCAGAATTTGCATGTTTCATGTTGTTTTTTTTTTTTTTTGATGAATGAATGAGCCGAATTAATTACTACCTACTACTTGCTCGGGGAGAGACTGGCCCAGTCGTATTTTTCATATTTATATGACGAATATAGAATAAAACGCGAGTGGTGGGCGCCTACACTGAGAGAAGTGTAACAAATTTCATTTGAGAACTGAAATACCCAAATCAAAATGAGAGCGCGCTTGATATATAATGAGATGGAAATACAACTGAGCACTACTTTTCCATTGCGCATCCTTCCCTCAGGGCTCAAATGAATTTGTCTTAACGTCATACGTTTTCGATTTTTTTTATTTTTGGTCATTTTGCCTCCTGTAAAAAAAAATAAAAATTAGTAAATTGCGCCAAATGGATCAGTTAAGAGTAATTTTTTGCCAAACCAAAAAATCTCACTGAAAAAAGCCGACAAACAGGAAATACAAAAATATCACTTAATATACCACATATTTCGTTTTAATAGCTTTGACAGTTTAAATTTGTTTGCTTTTGTCTATTTCCATATCTAGAGATGCCATATGTTTATTCTGTTATTATTTACTTCTTTTAAAATCTGTAGTCAACAAGGATCCAGGTTTATAGAATAATTTGACACAAATCTTTCACCATTCCTTTTCCAAAATTGTTGCCGAACCACATTGAATAATATGATCGTTTTCCCAAACTTCATAGCAAATTTTAGATTTTTCAAATGCTATAAATGTAATTTGTTTGACAATATACTCCATAAAGTATTAGTTGTCTGAAAACTGTTCTAATGTTGAATTTGTTACCTATTTTCCTTCATTTTTCCGATAGTACAGGTATATACAGGATGCTAATGATAAGTTTTTGCCAAACTTTAATGGCGTATTCTACCGATGAAAATAATCAAGCCCTATAAAATTTTTTGATAGGACGCTTCCCTACGGAGATACAGGGTGTTAAAAGTTTCAAATATTTTTATGATTTTTCCTTTTTGCAACACACGAAACAGTGGCGTTGTATAGTGTTTTGAAATCTCTAAAAATATTAGGTATTGGATTTATTGTTGCACATTTAACAATCAATAGAAAATGGTAAATAGCAACGTAGGTACTTAAGTACCTTCTTATTTGATTTCCCAAATATCTCAAGTATAAATAATAAATTTTACGAATATTTTACAAGAATACTTTATTACCACAAATTGATTGTACATTTTAAAAACATTTAAAACTATTTAAAAAACCAGTGGCTTACGATTTTTTTTTTTTTTTTAAAAGGTCCCCTACTTCCCCAATAACTACGCCACTGGAGTGTATTTTGGAATAAGTTATCCATGAAAAAAGAATCCCTACAAAAAAAATATCATTCCCCAAATTTTATCACCCAATCTTTTATGCTAGTGGTTACAGGAAAAATAATATAAATATTTGAAACTTTTAACGCTCTGTATCTCCGTAGGGAAGCGTCCTATCAAAAATTTTTATAGGGCAAAACTTGATTATTTTCATCGGTAGAATACGCCATTAAAGTTTGGTAAAAACTCATCATTAAAACCCTGTGTAGAATTTTTATTGTGGATGTAAATTTCTCTTTGTTGTCTTATTTTCAATATTCTGTATCAATAAAATTCTCAGAGTATTGATTATTTATTAGTACAGTCTTTATGAATTTTAACTCATTAAAAATTTCATCTTTTGAGGAAATCAATAGACTCTTTTAGTGTGACGTCACATATTTAGGCAACCCGCAACAAATTGTCATAGCAGAAATTATACAGACCGAATCTGACCCTTGTGTACTGTTTTTATAGATACTTAAAACTTAACAACTTCAAATTAATTTATTTTTACAAGGATTTAGAAGTGTTTAAGAACAACCAACACGTATTTCGTAAAATAGATACACTAATGTTCTTAAACTTACAAAAAACAATATAACAGATTATTCCTAAATTTAAATAAAGTAAGAATTTAACATAAGCCGTGTTAATTCCTAATGCGCATTCACGGAAAAAATAGCCTCATACACAGGTGACATCTTGTTGATAAGTCATCACTGTCATCATTAGCTTATTTTCTCTTCTTTTGTTTAATCTCGGTATTTTCTAATTCCACTAAGTATTTTTATTGTTTTTCTTGGTGTTATGCTGTGTTAGTGTGTTTTTTCTTTAAGTGTTTTATTATAGACGTACTCTTAACCTTAACCTTACTTTTTTTGAATGATATCCTTTTGAGAGGCTACTTCGCTTACATGGAATTATCTATAATGCGCATGCTCAGTCACATTGATGTAATTTTAATTTATTAATTACTATAAAAGTCAATNGTGAAAATTCGTTACAAATATCGAGAATGTGTAGCTGAGAATGTGCGCAAATTACGTGAAATTTTCGATAGAAGGAACGCCCCGAATGAAACAACTGTGAAGAGGTAAGCTTCTAAATTTGAACAAAGGGTTCGGTTGCAGACAATAAAAAACAAGCCTCTTTCGGATTCCGGAAACAATAATTGTTGTATAGCCATCAAGAAGCATGAATTGACCTTCAAATAATCTTGATCATGAGTTAACTCCGTCAAATGTGATCATCATTGATTTTTTTATGGTGTTATTTATTTGTCCTCTCATTGTTATAATTCACTTTAGGTCACTTCATGTCCTTAAATTTTGTAATTATTGGAGGGATCTGATAATTTCTGTTTCGGAACACGTGCAAAAAAAACGGTTACTACAACAAAATTGAATTTATTTATTACCCTAACCGCTCCAACTAACTCATGTAATTAAAATCGAATTAAATCTTCTCAAAATATTTAGCAGCATCTGTCGGCATTGTGTTTTCATGCCTCTGGGGTAAAATTTGGAACAATGGTAAATAAGTGTTCGGATCTATGTTTGCAAAGAACAAATTAAATGGAGTCCCGGGTTTAGTTGAGTTAATTGTCGGATGGCTTGATATCTTGTTGCTTACTCCAGTTAAAATAGTGTACTGCCGACTTGACAATTTACGAATGGCTCTCCTAAATGCGGATAATGTACAGAGTAACTAAGATATTTACATTTAAAAGAATTATATTGTTTAACGCCCGTCGTCGTCGCCACTTCAAGAGTCTACAATAGGTTGTACATATCAGACTGAATATAGAACAGTGTGTTAGTGGTTAGACAAACTTCATTAGAATATATTAGAATTAGTGATAGTTATTAGAAAATGGACCTGCACAACAATAATGTGCAAGATGTAACTGAGGGCTATTGTAATGCTAGTCGGGCATATAGTCCGTAAAGTAGTTGTTTCCTGTAAAATCATCGCTTAACACTTTTCTTTCATCTTCATAAGGATGACACTTGTCATGCTTTCATAGTACCTACAATACATGTCACCTTCTACCATTTTTTTGGCTTCTTTGTAGGTCTTCGACAGTTAGTATAGTCTTTCCAAAGTCAGTTGAACATGTATAAAAACGTCTAGCAATAAAATTTAATGAGCTTCATAGGCGTCCCTAAAAAAGTTTTCTGCTAAAGGTAAAAAATTATAATAAAGTATCCCTCTTATTTCTCCCTTTCACAATTGTAATTTGAATGATTAATAGAAGGTGCCTATAATAAATTAAAATTACCTTAATCACACTAAATTTCGCATTGCTGCATTGCACTGCTAGGCCAATTGTTGACAACCAAATTTATGGCCAGGTGCTCCAGTGCGGCTGTGTTTGTGCCGCGTTTGCCCGCTTGGCTAAATAAATGTGGGAACAAGTTTTTCAAATATTTCAATGCCTAGTTGCTGCGTCAGTGATCGAACCTGGTACATACTGCCAAACTCTAGGTTCTTCAGTTGAGATCAGAAATACTATACGTGTCCCTAACTATGCTATGGAGGAAAGATACGGTTTTCTTCACAGAAAATACGTATATTTATTATTAGACTTATTACATTCAAAAATTAGTTCCTATTTTTATCATTAGAAATTGGTATTTAGCTAGTACAGAAATAGTTTTTTTATCAAGTGAGAGTTTCACTTTTTTTATTGAAATCTTTTCGCAAAATATACCCTGGGTTCAGGGTGTGGGTGCCCGGAAAAAAGTGCTTGACCCAATGCTGGATTTTAGTAAAATATGTTACTGGAATCGTGTATAGCCGACTTCATAACGAACAGTTCCTAGTTTACCTGTTTATCTCTTCAAAATGTTCCTCCTTTCTCCCGTTACTTTCTTCACACGGGTTTTATGCAGACAAACACGTGACAGTATTACCTCTTTGCCCCCTGATCGCACATCGGCCACGATGTACGGAGAAGTACCCGCCGTTTCACGCGACGTACAGCTTCATTTTATTGCATAACGGTTAGATAACGCTAATGGCATAATTCAGTAATCAGATTCAGATACGTTACGTGTAACTTCAAAGCGAACTCGGATTTAAATAAATGTCGGCGCGATCTGCGAGTAAGCTATGGCGTTGGCAGCGCTGTTGCGACACCGAGCAGACACGCTGCCTCGTATGGCATGACCTGCGGCGATTCCTGGTAGGCCGCATGAGGGACCTGCCGCGGTCCTGCCAGAAACGTGGCGGAAAGATCCACGAAACTATGATAGTTCGTCGCGAACTGGTTTTTTGAATATTTCTAAACAGAAAATGACTTTGCTAACTTTTTTTAGATAAAAATTTTGTAAGAGTTGCAGTATTACTTTCCTCAGTTACTACAATGTACTGTCGCATTACATGTTTTAAGCGGATTTCAAATTTTCGCTCAACTTTCCAATCAGANGGTGGTCCTGTGTTGCTGTTTTCCAGTTCGAATTTTGCATTTTTCGGGAATTTTATTTTCCGAAATTCGAAACTGGGGTGAATTTTCCATTTCTGCAGCGCATCGTTGACGGCTATTTTCGAAATATAATGGAAAATGTTATTTTCCGTACCGCACTTTCTACTCTCGTGAAGGGTAACTGAGGTTCGGATTGGAAAGTTGAGCGAAAATTTGAAATCCGCTCGAAATATGTAATGCGACAGTACATTGTAGTGACTGAGGAAAGTAGTATTGCAACTCTTACAAAATTTGTATCTAAAAAAAGTTAGCAAAGTAATTTTCTGTTTGGAAATATTCAAAAAACCAGTTCTTGACGAATTATCATAGTTTCGTGGATCTT
This sequence comes from Anoplophora glabripennis, assembly GCF_000390285.2. Taxonomy (NCBI): domain Eukaryota; kingdom Metazoa; phylum Arthropoda; class Insecta; order Coleoptera; family Cerambycidae; genus Anoplophora; species Anoplophora glabripennis. The sequence goes on along the minus strand of NW_019418894.1, from coordinate 2,573 downwards.
TCCGCCACGTTTCTGGCAGGACCGCGGCGGGTGCCTCATGCGGCCTACCAGGAATCGCCGCAGGTCATGCCATACGAGGCAGCGTGTCTGCTCGGTGTCGCAACAGCGCTGCCAACGCCATAGCTTACTCGCAGATCGCACCGACATTTATTTAAATCTGAGTTCGCTTTGAAGTTACACGTAACGTATCTGAATCTGATTACTGAATTATGCCATTAGCGTTATCTAACCGTTATGCAATAAAATGAAGCTGTACGTTACGTGTAACTTCAAAGCGAACTCAGATTTAAATAAATGTCGGCGCGATCTGCGAGTAAGCTATGGCGTTGGCAGCGCTGTTGCGACACCGAGCAGACACGCTGCCTCGTATGGCATGACCTGCGGCGATTCCTGGTAGGCCGCATGAGGCACCCGCCGCGGTCCTGCCAGAAACGTGGCGGAAAGATCCACGAAACTATGATAATTCGTCAAGAACTGGTTTTTTGAATATTTCCAAACAGAAAATTACTTTGCTAACTTTTTTTAGATACAAATTTTGTAAGAGTTGCAATACTACTTTCCTCAGTCACTACAATGTACTGTCGCATTACATATTTCGAGCGGATTTCAAATTTTCGCTCAACTTTCCAATCCGAACCTCAGTTACCCTTCACGAGAGTAGAAAGTGCGGTACGGAAAATAACATTTTCCATTATATTTCGAAAATAGCCGTCAACGATGCGCTGCAGAAATGGAAAATTCACCCCAGTTTCGAATTTCGGAAAATAAAATTCCCGAAAAATGCAAAATTCGAACTGGAAAACAGCAACACAGGACCACCCACACTACCACGTCAGACTACCAATCGATCATCAGCTCCAGTCAGCGACAGTCCAAAGATTGGCAAATTCCAAAGGAGCCAATTGTCCAAATCTATGACGGACATCGCTACAGGACTTCCGCTGAGCCATCAAGGCATGAGATCGAACGTCGACTCTGTTGTTGCAGTTCAATAAATAGCTATTTTATCAATAAATCCGTTTTTTAATAAATCAAAACATTGTTAAAAAGCGACTGTTTCTATTACAAATGTTTCGCCGTTGTATCTAATAATATGTTATGCTTTTTTTGAGAAAAATTCGAAAAAAATTGTCGGACAAAATATTTGAGGAAGACAAATACATGTGGACGAAAAAAAGATCACATGTTTTGATTTTGTTTGATGCGTAAGAAAATCTATTTTCAAACAAATGTACAAACTTCTGTTTAGTCACGTGCTTTTATAATTCTAGAATTATTCAGAAATCCAAGTATATACTACTGATAATATAAATATGGGTATCACGTCTATTTAATAAGAATCCTGGAAAGTAGATGCCGTATCTGCCTGAAAAAAGGAATATAAGCAATATTTACTCAAAGAGAATACTAATACTGACTTAATACACTGAGTATTGCGTGTAGTATCAACTTTATAATATCTTCAGCACATTCTTAACTCTTCTAATACTAAAAAATTAAGAGAAATACTGTTAAGAGATACTTTTTTAATGGTCGATTGCTTTCATTCAAGTATTTGGAATCATTTTTCAATCTTCGGTTTCTGTAAAATCTGCATGTCAATCAAAACCAAATGTTCATTGACTTTTGATATATTTCCTGTGTAAATACAATTTTACAGCTAAAAAAACATATATCAATACCCCATTGATAACAAAAAACACTTTTGTGCCCAAAATTGCGTTTAATTTAAATCAATAACAAATCTACAAAGCCAGTAAATAAATATATTCATTTTTATCAGGCTAGCCTTCTATCCGTATGCGTATTTTGCCGTGAATAGGATCTGAACGATATTTGATAAATGATACGGATGTCAGTGTTATTTATTTTAATCATATTTTAATCAAGCCAAACTAAATATATATGAGATAAATATAACTTTCATGTATTGTGAAAATAAAACGTATAGATAATTGTAATAAATAACAGATGCAAATAAATGGCCTGCTAAAAAATTGTGTACAGTAGTACAGTGTACAGCGAAATTTGTTGGTCACAACTCGAATAATCAGTGGATATTTTCCCCGTTTTTCATAACTGTCCAGTGGTACCGCGCATGCGCGATGACTATGTTGGTATAAGAAAAGAAGTACTACGTTCTAAATTTTAAAAAATCACATTATTTTTACATACCTAAGTAGTCAAAAAAATACAATGCGTTTAAGAGAAGGACATATGCTATATTTAACAGGGTGTTGCTTTGAGTAGTGTTCATATTTATACATAGCCTAGAGGGTGGGCGTGCTACAATGTTGAACCAATCTGATTTCCTTGCTCAGTAGGCACTTATAAGTCTCCGTAATTTATCTGATATCGTTTTATTAGCTCCTGGTGACTTTAAAATGACACGTCGCTAAGTTATAGCAAACTGTTTTTCATTGCAACTTCCTACAATGTAGGTTGATTTAAATACAACTAGCAATGTTGATAGTGCAGAAATACGCAAATTTATAAGTATCTGAAGAGACTAAAGCTATTTAGTTTGTATATTTAAAAATGATATTTTCAAAACATATTCTGCCTGTGGCAAT
>NW_019418893.1:2314-10831 GCF_000390285.2 Anoplophora glabripennis | reverse complement strand
TCGTTTTCTCACAACTTTTGACGAAATTATAACCTCACATCAGTTTGACATTTGCGATTTGAAAAGGTACAAATTTTAAATTAATTGAGTTGCCTTGATTTTTCTTGTGATTTTCACTTGTTTTCTTTCAGATTACCACAGATGTTTAGCGTTCAAAGATCATGAGCAAACTGGCTGTTTTCGTCCAAAACACTTTTAATAAACCCGAAAACAAAAGAAGTTACAACGTCACCTGTCATATGATATAACTTATTTTATGAAATTTTGGGCATATGGATTTATAAAACTGAAAATTATGCTTATTTTCAATTATATACAATTCTCGTTATTTTGATACCCCATTTTCCATTGTAGGTTATAATTTTACATCTATTCTGAACCTATGCTAAATTATGAAAATACAGTAACATTTCTTACTTAAAACTGTTTTTACCTATCTAAATCTATTTTATGACCTCTTTATTAAAGTTCTTACATACTTTCCAATTAGGTGTGCATTTATTTAAATGTTTATGGCTTATTTTTGTTCTAGGTGTCGAAATGACATCGTTTTTCATAAATTTTTCACTTATGGAAAAGTCTATAACATAAAATAAATACTGCTTTTTAGTCCTTGGAAGATGCACTAGCCAATGTCTACAGCAAATTGACACTCACCTTTATATTAAAAACAAGATTTACAAAATTTGTCGTTTGGCATATGATACAATATTTTTTCTTGTACAATGCACCCATATATTGGATCAAATCCAGTTCTAAGGATGTGAACTTGCTAAACACTGAAAATTTAGTAAAATTTCTTCGATAGCCGTTACTGTACAAAGCTACCGTTTCAAAATTTGTGAGGTACAGATAATGTTTTGTACTGCGGTGGTTTGTTGGTGACAAACATGTACTACATTTCTGTGCTGTTTTTCTCAAGAAATTATCGTTGGAAAATTGTTTTATTTTGAATTTCATGTGAATTTTGACATTTCCGGAGTCATTTTCCGTTATATAATTTGCATTGCACAAATTTGTGATATTCTTTTAAACTAGACATAAAATAGAACTATTTGACTTAATTTTACTACACCATGTGATTCTTTTTAAGAAAATCTATCAATTTAATAAATATTTTCAGTTTAATTGTTCATACTTGGAATTAAATATTTTAAAACCGCTACTATGCTTTAAGATTTGCTTTTATTTTATGTTTTATAATTGAGCAGTATGTCATAACATGACATTACAAAACTATCCTTATTTATAACCGATTTTGATGAAACTTGTGGTAGTTAAAGACCCTTATGGTATGACTATTAAGTACAATTTTTATTCCGTTATCTTAATCAGAAAGAAAGTTATTTTAAAAAATATCCAAACGATAAGACCTCTTTGGAGGGCCATATCTCGGTAACGGTGCTTCGGAGGACCAATGTTTACAGGAACCTTTTTTACTTTTTCTGGCTCTACTTTCACCCCCTTAAATTTTGTACCAATTTTTCCAAATACCCTGTATAATTATAAAAACACAATCTCGTATAAAACTTTCATTGCGAAACACGACACAAAAATGTAACAAACTATTATTAGGTCTAATAACGTTTTCTAATGAGATTTCTGAGCCTGCATTTGCTTCACTAGCAGAAATGGGGTTGACGTTGCTGCGTAATGTTACGCGTATATCGTCGCTTGCGTCCAACGAGTTCCTGTTTTTATTTTTTATTAAAAGTAACGCCGATAATCCTTGTCCTTGTCCGCAAAGAAAATTGTGGAAAATATCAGTAGATACCTTATATCAGTTTCGCGCAGGTTCGGATAAGAAAGAGTTTTCTTACACCAAACTTCTTGAAGCTTAAAGGTGTGTTTGCAAGTTCCATCATTCTGCGTTTGTGTGCTTCGTAAAACTACTCTTTATTTATTTTCCATGTCATTTTTACTTAACGTCGCAATCGACCGTCCAGCTTAGATAAGAATCAACGTCTGTTTTCTTTTATGTAATAGTGTTTTAATTCTGTTTCACGGAGAATTAATGTCTATGACAGTCAACTAAACTCCAGAATAGTTATAAACAATCACAATGCTGCAATGTTTCGGACGTATAACTCACAATGAAATTAATAATTCGGTAAAAAGTTTTACAAAGCTTTTCCTTATAAAGGTTAGTTAAACGATCGTGGTTCCGAGTATAAACAGTCACGTATCTTGGACATTTTGGTCCAAAATAAATACCTAGTCCGTAACAATACATTTTCCCAGTACAATAAACTCATCCAGCATCGCGCGCTCGGACCTTTCGTTCCTCGATCCCGCCTTCCTCTCCTCCAGCATCTGAGCGTCGTCTTCGGCGGGCGCGCCGACCCCTGGAGGGTGGCGAGGGGTGGACAGCGGGCGGGCGGCGGCCGAAACTCCTAGTCCGGTCCGTCTAGGGAACGGCCGGCACCCCTGGGAAAGCGATGCGTGTGTGCACTGCCAAGTGTTTGCTCAAAGATGTTATTNAGGATGTGAATCGGCGGATGAAACTTCTCTGCATATCCTGGGCGAGTGCCCGGGATTTACACGTAGCAGAATGGCGTTCCTTGGGAGACCCTATTTGGAACTCAAGGAACTGAGAGAAGTGTCAGCAAGGAAGCTTTTGGACTTTGTGAAAAGGACAAATCTACTTGCTGAATAGGACTAGTAGTGGGACGCACAATAGGCCTAATCAGGCCGCAGTGCTATGGGACTTATTAGGACCAACCACTAGAAGAAGAAGAAGAAGAATGAGGAGGAGGAGAAGAAGAAGAAGAAATAGTGAAAGAAAGACAGGTTTCATTTTATTTAATATTAAAATAAAACATAGACACAAAAAAATCATACACTTTTTAACAAAATATGATATCCCCCCAGGCATGGGCGTTTACGCGTCGACTTTAATTGTCGACGTCTACGTATAGACTTCGCGTAGACCATGCAAACAACGTAGACTATGTAGACAATGTAGACAAAGCGGAGTTTGCGCTCTAATTTCAGTTTAATCTAACCCATATTATATTTGCGTTACATTTACGTATGATCTATTTTATGCTCTACTCAATTCATCACTCAACTTTTTCTGTTTGGATGTTTTTACATAAACATAAAATGAGCGGACGTAAACATAGAACACAGACATAGAAATTGACCAAAATAATATCAAGTTAATTTAGGGTTGAAGTCAGAATGTTGGTTGAGGGTTTGCTTAAAGAATACACTGTGTCTGAATTAAAATTTTCTTGGTAGCTAACGCTTAATATTATTCAGTCCTGCTAAGTAAATCAATTCTTTTATACAAACATTTGACAATTTATGGTGACTTGACATTCTTGACAATTATGTGTTAATTTTAGAATAATTTTTAAATTGGTTAAAGTTTCACAGTTTTATAATTTAATCTCAAGTTAAAAGCCTTGAAAGCTTGACAATTAAATAATACAAAATGTTCTATAAATCTCTAAACTCTAAACCTTCAACCAATCTTCTGACTGCAACTTATTTTTTTTTAAGTTTTGAATACATTATTTATTTTTCGTTACTTTTTTAACTACCAATAATGTTGATGATTATGTTATTATACACTAGTTAAATAATTTTAAAGAATAAAGGGGTATTTTGTTTCAATCGAAATGAAAGTGAAAACTTTCATTTTTGTATACTTAATATATATTTTTTTATATTTTTTAAAACAAAAATTATTATAAAAAAAATTATATAAATATATAAATTAAGACAGTCAGTAAAAAACAGTTTATTTAATTTTAAAATTTTAGTCTCCATTCGTGACCTCATTAAGTGAAAACTAGGGAATATATATAATACTCATATATGTATAGAGGTACATATACCAATAAATACACATAATATTTAGTTTGAGAAAATGCAATAAAAAACATTATCTTGTGCCTCTGCAAATATTTACAGAAATATGTTACCATTTATCGTTTATTGAAAAGCTCAGCTCTATATGATCTGTATTAAAATCTTAGATCTTATATATTTACATAATATGATCTAGGATTGAAACAAAAATTATTTTGAAAGGGTACCTATATTATAAATTAGTAGAAATATTTAATAAAATTTTTTTCTATTAATTTCTGTAACTCTAACACCTTTAGAAAAAATAAAATTAACGTGTTCTAACTAAACTAAAATATCTACACAAAGTGTTCTTAAAACTTAATCAGATATTCCAAATTGTTGCTGACTTTAAAAATGATAAAATTTTCATTAAAGAATATATGCGACATATCTTTATTTAGAGATTTTATAGAAAAAAAAATGTTGGTCAATCTGACCTGACCTAAAACTATCGAGGAGCATCAAGCGACACACTTTTTTTTCTCGTGAATTTTCGGCAGATATTGTTTGATCTTTTGTACTCGGTTCATACATTTTTTTTATAGATGGTTGTGATACTGATAGGTAGGTATTTTTCCAAATTCCAAATTTTCAATTTTTCTTTTTTTGCAAGAATCACGAGTTACAGCCTTACGAAATTCTTTTTTTGAGGTACATACCTACCACACCTTTTTCTAGTTTTGAGAGTTTCTTAATTGTTGACATTGTCGACATTGTCTACATTGTCGACTCTTCCAAATTAAGTCTTCATCTAGATCATTGTCTACGCGTAGACAATTGCATTGTCTACGTCGACATTGTCTACCCGCCCATCCCTGAGGAAGATTTCCCTATTCATACACACATTTTATGTCCTCCTATAAAAGCTTGATAATGCAAGTGTGTATCATAATAATACAAATACAATTATTCAAATTATTATGATGTCAGTCTTATTAAGGCATTAGGTAGGTACTCTTAATTCTAAATAAATAAACAAAAATTATACTTATAAATGTGGATAAATACATACGATTCTCATTTATTTTATTGCAAGGTTTACAACTAAAGTCTGTGTATCAATTTTTTTCAAAATCCATAGCGGATTAATAATTTTAACTCGTTTAATTACAATAGTAGCCGTTATATTTCAACAATAGTAATAATAATTATCACTTTTCGATTATAGAAAATCAAAACAATTTTCTAAATTATAGTCTGTATTAAAATAAATTAACTTATTATCTCATTCATCACAGAAGTAGGTTAGCCTAAGTAGCAACTTTTACTTTAATGACAAAAAAAACTATAGCATTACATCAAACTGACGTAGTTTGTACTATTGTCTAACAAATAAAAATGATAATTATAGCTTCCACTAAATGACTATAATTACGGAAAATGAATTCCTCGTTATGAATGAATGTTATGAGTAATGGTCATCAATTACCGAGGCGAACAATGAAACGGTATCGCCTTCTACCGAGTTGGAACAATGTAGAGCTCCGGGTGATAAGGGTACCTCATTATCTAGCCTAATAAGTAAAAGTATCATTAATAAAATAAAAATGAGTTTTTTCGTGCAGCCACTGACCTTGCTACACCCACAAATTATATTGGCACACTTACAGGAGAATCCATTTTGCCGCTTTAGAAAATGATCGTAGTAATCATTTGGAGCCAGCAAAGTCGCTGGGAGGAAGTGGCGTAGAATTAAAGCAGTCGACATAATGTTAATCTACTATGTGACATTGTTTAATAGTTTATTTAGAATGTAACAATAAGTTTTAACGTATAAATATAAGTCCAATCAATTAATCAATCTTCCTCAGTTGCTTTAAAATAAATAGCGTGTATAAACTAATATAGGAAAATCAACTTAAATTTAAAAGGTATCTATTTGCTTAATAAAATATTGGCGTGGAATGAAATAGGTCGGGTCTTACTCTAACATCAAGGCCCCACGTTGGGCGCCAGGACGAGGATTTTGCTCAGTTTCGCTACCTCTCGGTGGAGATCACCTATTTGCTTCTCCTTTGAAGCACAAACACTTGTTTTTCCAAATTTAGGCACATATATTTATGGCTTTTTTGTTCACCCCGTCTGCGGGTCTGATACCCTCACACTAAAGTGTACGCACTGTTGTACGAACTCAGTGGAGTGCCTCTAGGTAAGCTCGTAGAAAATTGAATTGCAGCGTATAGCTGGAGAGCGTTAAGCTCGGGTTTATGAATTCTTTGTACAGAAATAATATCTCGTATTTATTTATGCTAGTGTTAAATAGTACAGAAATGCAGCGGTTTCAAATGTGAGTTCTTTTGTTTGTCGAGTACACGCTCTGGCCAGGCGCTACGTCCTGGTTAAATAACTATAATTGACTAGGGTGCGTGTCCACTCGCTTGCGGGATGGATTCCGGTAATCTGCATGTGGCTTGGTCCGGTTTGAAGTCAATATTTTTTTTCACGATTTTAACGAAAGTTAGTTGAAATTTTGTCTCTCATCGACGACTGCAGGCGAAGCTTTGGTACGAGTTGTCATCGTTCGATGACTCTCGGTGAGGTATTTTTCGTCCTGGCGGCTCAACGCGACGGTCGAATTTTGGAAACATCGGCGATTTTCTGTATGGCAATGTCGTAGGTTTACAGCGTTAGATCATGTGCCTACCGTCATCGATGTGAAGGCCTCCGGAGCGATTGCATGACGATCGCGCCGTCTGCAAGGCTTCACATGGAATCTTCGAAACATCCGCGATTTTATCTCGCTCAGCGCTCGCTTGCGTGTCTCTCTGCACTGACGTAGCGCTCTCTGACGTGATAGAGGCCGATCGCGTAGTCTGTGGCGCTTCATGTCGAATCTTCTAAACATCAGCGATTTTTTCAATTCTTGCGAATTATTTTCTCGGTTTGCGGAGCTGTTACGAATATTGTAGTTATCTGTTGTGGATAGAATCGGGCCATACATTTTTTATGGATTGACTAGAGCTATAGTTAAAAATAAGTTGAAATTCAAACATTTTGATGCTAACTTTGGATCGAATAGTAAATAATTTTAGTACAACACTGTCAATAATAGAAACATATGATGTGTATAGATCAGTGCGATATTAGACTTATTTTATTTATATATCCAACCTTGATACTATAATTTCTTTACTTTTAAAGGAATAATGTGGCATATTAGTGAGTTTTAAGTCATAAGTTACTAGTATGTTATGACTTATAACCCACTAGTGACTTATAGAAATTATAAAAAGACAAATATTTGGTTTTTCTAGTTTTTATTAGAAAACCAATTTGAAACCGTAATAAATCATCAAATAACCTAAAATGCTACAAACTTACAATCTACCTACTTATTAATATTAACAGTAACATTTATAGTAAAGCCATAATTTGATGCCAAAGGATTATTGAAATCATTTTCTGATTGTGGTAAATTTATAGAACAGGTTGCCCCTTTTTTGTGTCTCCTTCAGGAGTCTTGTATCTTTTTAGCAATATCAATTTTGCTGGAAATTGACTCTTCTATATAACCTTCTTCCACGATAGATGATTTCCATTCACCGTAGCATTTGAGTGTTGTAATATCCCCTCCAGCATTGGCCAAGAGAGTTGCAGATGCGCGACGCAAGCCATGCCCTGTATATAAATTAGAATCTGTCAATCCCAAAAATCGCGCAATAACATTAGGGATTTTTGATGGCTTACCAACACATTGACGTGTGTATTTTCCCTTTTGAAAATTGCAAAAGAACCTTTTATGCTACACATTTTGAGGCTTTAGTTTAGAATATTTTCTAATTAATTCAATTGGATTAACATAAAATCCTTGATTTAGTATTTGAAATCATGATGGGGATATACTGCCCTTTGTCCTTTGTATTGTCTATGCTTAGATGAGTCAATTCCTCGCAACAGCAAGCGCCAAAAACTCCTAATATCAACGCCACCTGAAAACAACAAATTTAGTAAATATAACTCAGTTAAACTATTCAGTAGAACCTACCTTATGCATAAGATGATCTTCATCTAGGGCTTCACGCAAGAATTGTTCGGTTTGTTCTCTTTCTAAGACTTTGGATTTTTTTGATTGAAAATGTTTGTGCTTAGACCTTAGAAATGCCACTAGTCTTCCGAAATTTCAATGTTCTTGTAAACTGTCAAAGTTGACTTCAACATGGAACATTTAGTCCATAATGTAGATGGAGCTAATTTCTCACTTAAATTCAAAAACTAAGCCAGCAAGACATCTTCATTTACGCCTTTCACCCCTTCTTTGATTTTCCAATCTTGAAGTTTCTTCAGTTCTTTGTTGTATATAGATTTTCATTTCTCCGGAATGATGCCTGGAGTAGCCGCATTAGCTTTTTCTAAAATTTCAGATGGAATTTCCACATTTTACAATTTTTCAGTCATGGTTTTAGGATTTCAACGTGATTTCAACTCAAAAAATAATGTTTGTTTACTGACAACCCTTGGTTACATACACAATTTAGGTTGACACTAAATAATATTTAAAAATACATTCATTTCGATAAATTACTTTTTCTGGCATTGACAACTTGAAATTTTAAGTTACTTTTATTTATTATTAAAACGAAATTCTATGAAAGTGTTGGATAAAATTTTGTATGGCACTCGTGTGTTACGTCATATAAGTCACTTGGGAAAATTAGC
>NW_019418893.1:0-1424 GCF_000390285.2 Anoplophora glabripennis | reverse complement strand
TTGACATTAAACATTCTAATGAACAGTGTTTAATTGTTCGATTTTACGAAGAAGGATGTTGTCCCACTCTCCCCCGTTTCCCACAATACCTATATAATAATAGCTATAATCAGAGGGAGCCGTAAGCACTTAATAGCATCTACCTTGCCTCTCCTTCTGGCCGACGAACAGCAGGCGCGCAAGACGAGGAGAAAAAATGTTAATACCACTGTCGAAAACTAATGAAATCTATTTTGGCGCGTGGACTCCGAAGTCGTGCTACGGCGGGCATGATTCAATAACTTTGACCCAATTAATGCGCTCGTGATCAGTGGAAGCATAGATCAAGAGTGCGATATTTTCGGTTTCAAAAGCATTGCGTGATGGACTTATTCAGTTTTTTTTTTTCGAGGGGGCCACGGATGTGTGGTCATAGTGACAATTGAAGCAACCGATTGAAGGTCGCTGGAGTACACGTCATGTGAAGCTCTTCATGATTTAGTGGAATAGAACCGCCTTAGATTGGAATTCTTAAACGATTGACGTAATAAACCGAATATGGGAGGAACATAATTTTTAATCAACTCAGGTGTTAAATTTTAATATTTACTGAAGAGTGATTCTTATTTCATCACACCCATTAGTGTAATAATTTAAGAATAAAAATTGTTAAGAATAAAACAAATTTACCCTTATTCCTTATTCACTGATTATTTATATCATTATGACACGAAATAAGTTAGTAGCCTTGAGCTATTGCTAGTGTAACTTTTATTATAAGTCTAGATTTTGTTGCTGAAGCAGAAAAATTATGCATACATTTAAAGTTTATCGACTACAAATTATATGAACTTATTAATTTTACAAAAACTGGCAATAAATAAATTTTATTTGCAGTAGTGTTAGTTTATTTCAGTATTTTACATAGGATAATAATTATTTTGTCCAAGCAAAGAAATATCCATAAGTAAAAAAGCACTGCTTCATAATTTTTTCACTACAAACATACTATTTATATTATATGTTATATATTATATAACATATGATAAGTATATTGTATATATTGTATATTGTATATTGTATATTGGGTATTGGATATTGTATAATGCACATTGCATATTATACATTATATGTATATGTATATGTATATGTATGTATATTAAATACATATTATAGAAAATGGAAGGCGCACATATCGGTTTGTTTCTAATTGAAGTCACCTTTCATATTATAATAAATGAATGATTTTAATGAATTTGTTGATATACTGCAAGTTTACTATGAATGTAGAAAAAACAGTGTTGCAGCTTTACAATTATATCGACAACGTTATCGTAGTAGAATTTCTCCTAACAGAAGAAAGTTTAGTAAATTGAAGCAAATCTAAGACAGTTAAGCTGTAGGAAAAATATGTATGTAACAATGGGAAAATCGAAAACTGAAGA
>NW_019418892.1:7966-11048 GCF_000390285.2 Anoplophora glabripennis | reverse complement strand
AATCGCCCTTCGTTAAGGGCTTCTCGAGAGAGAAGGGGGAGAGGAGAAGAATGGGAGGTAGGGAAGGAAGAGAAAGTGAAAGAGAGGGAAAGAGGAGAAGGGTTGAAAGAGGGGAAATATAGAGGGGGAGAGGGGAGGGGGGAGAGCGAGAGAGAGAGAGAGAGAAGGGGAGGATGAGAGGAGGGGAGGAGGAGGGGAGGAGAGGGGAGGAGGGGAATAGAGAGGGGAAGAGGGAAAAGAGAGAGGGGGAGACATAATATTTTTTAGCGTATACTAAAATTGATTAAATGAACTTCATGTAATATCTATTTATTTTAGGTATAACGAAAATTGTTTTAAAGAGAATGTTGTAACAAAAGCTACGAAACGTTGACGAAACGCGATTTAAATAAATAAATAAAGAAGAAAAATTGTAATAAAGATGTTGTAGATGTGGAATAAGAAAAACTACGTTAAAAAGAAGCAGACATTTTTAAAAATTCTGTGCGAGTCGTATAAAATTGTATTAAAATTGCAAATATTCACCTACAGGGTGGTACATTTGCGGTCAAATTAAAATTGCGCAGATATTTTTCGAGATACAAAAAAATAAAAGAGGTTTTAAAATACTTCCAAATATAGACCAGGGATATGATTAAAATAACTGATCTGGCGATGATTGTTGAGTAGCCGGGGATCTGTAAAGTTTTTCATACAATTTGGGTGAATTTTAGTATAATATGTGTTAAACCCACACACCATCAGATGAAGTTTTTTAATAATTAACAATAAAAGGTCTAAAATAACCCAAAATATCACTTTTTTGCCTACCAGAAAAAAACGATAATTTTGATTGTTACAATGCGAAAGTAACCAGCTTGTAGGGAATAAAAAAACCTTTAAAACAGCGGTTTTTAAAATCCGATACGATAATTTGTTGCTCGAGAAATTGCAAAAAACTGTCAAAATTGGATTATTAGTAAATAAACAATAAGTTTTGCAAAAATCAACCAACGACTTTGATATTGCATAAATAGTTGGCTTTTATAGTCCTTAATATGTGATTAAAATTTCAGATCGATTCATCCAATAGTTTTTGCAAAATTCTAAATGTTTATCCCAGAGGCATTATTTTTGCAATAATTTGATACGCAAAATGACCAAGATATTTTAATTCTGCGGGTGTCGTATGAAAGAAAGACTTCTTTTATTGTAAGACATTATTTTATTGCAAAAAAATTGTTTTTTACCACTGCAAAAACGTACCACAAAAACACTGATTTTTGTCTTATAAACAATTAGAATAAATTTGTTGCTATTATATTTAGAGAGATTATTTTTCTATATTCGTAAAGCTGGTATTTTTACACAATTTAAAAAAAAAAGTTGCTCTAACTTGATTTGTGTCAAAGTTAGACACTTTTTTAAAAAATCACAGCTACTTTGTTTATAACAATTAAGACTTCTAATAAGTGCCATTTCGAAGATAAAAAGCTAAAGTTTCTATGTGAAATTTTTGAGGACGATAGCTTTGTAACAGCATCTCTGAGAATATTCCAAATAATGACTTCGATACAGGATGACTGTGAGTCAGTGAAGGGGGACCTAAAAATCCACGAGCAAATTAGCAAGTTATATCTCTGGAACTTGTTGACCGATTNAAAAAAAAAATTCTAAATTATCAACATTTTCGGAGTTATTTTGACGGGAAGTTATAGATATAGGGTCAATTTTTTTCTTATTAATAAATTAACATTTAAATAATTGAATAATTTGTTTAACTACTCAACAGTCACGGCATTGCCCTCATATCCCTGGTCTAATATACAAAGTGACGTGTGCCAGCGTGGCGGTCATAAAATTATTATTTTTTAAAAAATTTGTCATAAAATTCTGCAGAAATCATGGTCTGTAAATATTTATAATAATTTTCAAGTGATAATAGTTAGAACCAAAATATTTAACAGTGTAAGACAACTGTTATCCAACCACTCCGCATCTACAAGACATTTGTACAGGGTGTTTTCTATAGACATGCTAAGTTTACGACTTCAGAAATCATTTACTTCAATTATTCAATAGACTGTATTTCAGGAATCTCACTTTGTACATTTTTTAATTTTTTTTAATTTTTAACGATGTATTTCTAGGTAATTATGGAGAATATCTTATTTTTTATAAAAATTCCTGAAAAGGCAATAATAACAAAGAATTTGTATTTTGCCATACTAATAAATCTAGATAGATTATTCTTCATTATTATTTCCTATAACTCAAACAATATCTCGCGTTCTAATACGCAATTTATATTATACCTAAATACATGTTCCTAAATTTTTAAAATATGATTCTGAATTAAAAATGTTCACGCCAAATCATGATCATTTGTCTTCAAATTTGGAATCTGCATTCGGATGCAAATGAAAGAAAAAAAAGTTTATTTAAATAATTGTTGGTGACCCTTTTTTCCCCATTTTTTTGGTCTGGTTAGGATAAGGTTAGGAAGTGTAGCAAAAAAAAACCTTAAATTTCGTCGACGTTTCGTCGTTTTTATTATGACATCCTCAGCACTCTATGGTTAAAGCATTTGAATAAAATACAAGGTGTAACTGAAATAAGTATTCAAAATTTCTAAGCTTATAAAACAAGTAGAAAAATGACGAAAACTTTAGTACAATTTTTGTCAGTGGCGGCTCCTAAGGGAGCTACGCTCTCCTAAAGGGGTAACCTCGGAAACAGTTTTTAATGCGTAACATCCAAACGGCTCGACATTAAGTCACGAAATTTTGGTGAGATATTAACCTTGACGTGCTTAATAAGTCTCATAAAATACATTTCAAAATTTGCTACAGGGGCGTGAGAAAATGCAGGACCCAGGGACAAATTTAATCATATCTTTTTTGTAGTCAATTTTTTCTAGTTCCTGACTCGAAAATATTGAAATTTGAAGTATTTAACATAAAAAAGGTCCTCTTGTTAAATTTCACTAGGATGTGCCGTTTTCCAGTAAAATCGATTTCAATCATTCCCAACGTGCTCCAAATTCAACTTTCATTACATAGCAAAATAAATTAATTGCAGTGTGCCATGGGGAAAACAACTA
>NW_019418892.1:3835-6588 GCF_000390285.2 Anoplophora glabripennis | reverse complement strand
TTTTGCCGCTATTATTATTATTATTAATTAATAAAATTAATTTGTAGTTTTACTTAAGACATACCTGATGTTACAATGTGTGGAAACACATTTGGACCCGTCATCCACAGTTTCTACGAACTAACACAAATGTTGTTTTACTTCACCATAACACAATGCTTCAGCACAACACAAATGTTGTCTTGTTTCACTATAAATTAAAACGATATCCGTCAACTCCGAGTTGCTACACACGTAAGCAATTTTTTACACTAACTACTAAAAAACTATTGTAAATACTATCGCAATGACGTTAATACTAATTGTAAAATCGGATTTCAATATTCGGAGTCGCTGGGGCCACGTGGCTCTCCACGCGCATTGCGTAAAGCGCACAACGCTAATGACTCTAGAGACTACAGTTGTCCAGCGATGTAATGGTGGAAAGCACTACAATTTTTTTCTCGGAAACTATAATGATTTTACAAATTTTTTTTACGATATTGATTTAATTTTCCATGCCACATCTATTCCCAAATTTTGAATGACTGTATATTTCCAAATAAACAAATTCATAATGATACTTTAAATAAAAAAGCAATATATATATTTTTTTAATATTTGATGCCATAATTTTTATACATTTATTTATCATACAAGGTGTGTTATTAGTACGTCGCAAAATATAGGTACAGGGTTTTTGTTTGTATTTTGACACTCACTTACAGCTTTAACCGTTAAAAATAGAAAAAAACTTTAAATACAAATGTTGTAGGATTTTTCCTGTTATCTTTTGAGATTATCAAAATTTTAAAAATAATTAAAAATTTGAAACCAAATACAACTCACACTTTTTTTAAATGAAACAACCCGTATATTATTCATTTATAGGAAACATCATTTTTCCTTATTAAAATACAATTTTTTAATTCTTCCATTCCAAGATGAATAATAATTAATTAGGTAAATTCGTATTTTTAATTCTAACTTGATTTTATTTAGCAGTTAACACATGCGCCATTTCCAAACAAAATATAAGTTTCATATAACTCTTCAATTACATAGTTAAATGCATTAAATTTACATACAGGGTGGTACCGAGGTAATAGGCCAAAATTCTTGGATAAATTCCCGAAACAAAAATATTGCGATTTACCCGAACTTACCTTAATCCAAAAATTGATAGTTAGAAAGATACAGTGTTAAATGTAAATTATTATTTTAGTTTTTTTTTTTTTTCATTTATTCCTAAACAAATGCAAATATTCTGACAAAATTGGGGTTTGGAGTTCTTTAAGTAAAGTAATTGAAATCTGCTCACATTTTGGAGAAAATTCATAGAGGGCGCTAGCTGCAATAGATTGAATGTATTAAAAACGACATAACTTTATTATACTTAGGTATCTCATTTTTGGTATCAAATTTTTATTTTCCAACTTTTTTTCACAAAAAAGGTATACTTTTTGAAAGTAACTGTCTCGCGACGTTTTCGAGAGGCTTTAAAACTTCCAATGCTGTTGAATTTTATTTATACTTTAAAATAAGACAATCTTTTAATATACGCGTTGATAAATGTATTGAAGTTAGACGTGGACATTTTAAGCAATTATTGCCAAAAAGGCATATTTTTTACTAATGTTTACTATTTCACTGCTCCTCACAATTTTCAATTCTAAATAAACCTTTGTTTTTATCATTTCTAAATTATTTTAATTATTTCAACTACATATTAGCTTTGGAAGTTTCAAACCAAATAACTCGAAAACGGTGCGAGACAGCTACTTTCATAAAGCATACCTTTTTTGTGTAAAAAAGTTGGAAAATAAGAATTTGATACCAAATACGAGATACATTAAAGTACAAAAAAGTTATGTCGTTTTCAACATATCCAATCTACGGCAGCTAGTGCCCACTATGAACTATAACCAAAATGTGACAAATTTCAATTTCTCTACCCAAAGAACCCCAAACCCCAAAATGTTTTGTGGATATTTGCATTTATTAAGAAATAAATGAAAAAAAAACTAAAATAATATTTTACATTTAACACCTTGTATCTTCTTAACTATCAGTTTTTGGATTAAGGCAAGTTCGGTTAAATCACAATATTTTTGCTTGAATCTACCGGTGAATTTTGGCCCATTACCTCGAGACCACCCTGTATATGAGTGCCTAGTCAATATTTGGCAACACTGCCACCTTCGGAACCGCTAGAACGCCATCTATTACCGAGTAGAAGAGTTACTACGTCAGATTTTATTGTTGGATGCCAGCTCAGAAGCCATCCTTTTCGGGTTGCCAATTTCCAGCATTTAACGCGCGGTCTGGTGCGTTAACCATATTATCTGTGGCCTTCATAAATGTTTACAAGCCACGTAACCACCGAGCTTGCCTGTTCCATAAGAGAATGTTGAGATGGTCTGAATAAATAAAAATATATTGGCATAAAAATTATAAACGTCGCACACAAAAACAAACCTATCCAGAGTCGGCCTATAGCGCCGCAGTCATGTTTCCGTTTTGGGTGCTTTATTTCGACGGCGGGGCCACGGGTCCAATGCTCCCCGTCAGATTATTATGATACATGGATCAGGGCCATTGTGTTACACGAAAAAATACAGAAAGCCCGCCGCCCATACATCACGCGGAGTAATGAGGCATAAGTTTACATTTTAGATACAGCTTTTATTCCGCTCAACACTACTGGTGAAATGAAAAAAACCCGGCTCGGGATAAGACGGGGATTTGCGAAATCGTTTGTTTGCCCATAGGGG
>NW_019418892.1:0-1441 GCF_000390285.2 Anoplophora glabripennis | reverse complement strand
ATATTATGAAGTTCACCGTAGTTGTTTAAAAACCATTCACAAAATACAGCCCGTCGCGGAAAATCAACTTCATGAAGTTCTTGCTGACAAGTTAAACGATAGGAGAACAAACGCAAATCTTTTTTTAACACTGTGTGGCAGGTACCGACTGATACTCCCACCATTTGTGATAAAACACGTACAGAAGTTCTTGGCGCATTTTCCATTATTTGTTGGACATTTTCTTTTAATTCTTCAGTCCGCTTTTTAGGTCGGCCGCTTCCTTCTTTTCTTGTTACACTGCCCGTTTCACGAAAAACATTAACACAACGCTGAACTGCACTTTGAAAAATTTTGTACTCAACAACGCCGGGAAATTGATTTTGAAATTCTATGAAACATTCCTCAATAGAATACTTCCATATTCCATCAATCTTGCGTCCATTTCTAAAGTAGGACTCTATGATAAACACTTTTTGTTCTTGAGAAAACACCACTTTCAACGCTTTTTAAAACGAAAATATTCAAATTGATAGCGGCGATATAGCGCTTTGACAGATGACGTTTAAGTTCATTTGCTATACGCTACGCCCTACGTCCAAATTTTCAGAACCAACTTGACCACGTTTTTATTTGAACGCTCGTTATAAGTGCCGCTCAATAAATTTTGATCATAACATAAGTTTACAATAAAAATTGGGAAAAAGGCAGTAGTATGTAAGCTTAAGAGAATTATGTCATTTACAATAAAATATAACACTGGAAATTTTTGATATTGCCTATATTCAGTTCAGTCTAATTTCCCTATTGTTCGTCATTTTACTATGTCCATTTTATGAAATTATACCAGGGAAATATACTTTGTTTTGAAAAATTTGACTTTAAACTTTCACTATAATCTTCATATATTCTAAGTAGATAAAAAACGTATAAAAGTTTTTTCCGTTAAATCCGTGTAACAGATTTTGTTGTTGCTGTACCGCAACAACTAAAGCATATTTTTTAATTCGTAGGAAGATACGCTTTTGTAAACTATGAAGAAATTGTTTTATAAATAGTAAAAAAATGTCTTACTCACATATCAACCCATACGACATCCAATTTCAACAAAATGCAGTAATAACTCACCTGAAAAAAAATAATATAATTAATATAATCGTGCATATAAACAACTCAATTTATTAAGATGAACAACAAGAATTATGACTAAGACTGTCAGAGAGAGCCGCGTGCCAAGCGAGTCAACCGACACATGCATTTGCCGCTGCCTCAGAATGCTTTTTTAATTTGTTGCTATTTAATAAATGATGCGTACGCCTATGACGCGCGGCTCAGTTCTGACAGCCCCAATTATGACCACTAAAAATACCACCGCGCCATTATTCTATGGCTAGAAATTGGCCTCAATGATTTGGGATCGAGGGGGATTATCCCTCTTTATCCTGCCTCATCTCGTGTAGGC
>NW_019418891.1:16858-19633 GCF_000390285.2 Anoplophora glabripennis | reverse complement strand
CCTTTTTCAGTTATTGACCAATTCTTAATACTTTTGCTAGCTTCCTCCGGTGGAGTATTTGTACAATCTTCGTCACTTACCCATGACTTACCATTTATTTTAACTTCACAGAATTATTGTTATTTTACACTTTTGTTGTTTGGTTTGATTCCAAATTTTGGTTTAAATTGCCATTTAATGAAAAGTTGTATAAAACGTCAAAGTGCGCAAATGATAAGTAAAGTTGTCGAGATTGTGAAAAACTACAAAATCGTGTTGTTATAAGTTTAATCGATAAATATTACTTTCGATCATATTTTTAGAGTAAATATGATTCACTTTCACATATGCTAGGGGACAAAAGATTTTTAAACAGCTTCTGATTTTGGTTACGGAACTGCAAGGCACCTAGGTCGACGTTCAATCACATGGCCCAATGGGTCGCCTTAGCTCTGGACAATTGACTTCCCTGAATTTTGCCCATGTTTCGATTGTAGCCACTTGGAACTGATGATGGACTTGTAGCTTGGTGTGGTACTGTGATTTTATATTGCGGTTCCCCAGTTCCAAATGCGCTTTTATTTTCAGAAATTCAAAACTGGGGTAATTTTTTCAACTTTGCAGTGTCATCTGCTACGGCTTTGGAGTTTGAAGCAGCTGGGATTATTGATGAGATCTTCGGTGGAAATTTTGGAAACATGGGCAAAAATTGTATTTCCGCGCTTTCTGCTTCCCGTGGAGTACAATTTAGGGAAAATGAATAAAAACCGTCAATAACTTCAACTAACAATAAAATACAAATAAATTGTGATGTTTAGCTTAGTACTATTTTCGACTTTTATTTCATTCTTTTACAGTATTTTTGACATAGACGTATCAGTTACGTGTTTGGAGGCAAAGCAGCGTAATTCCGACGCAGGAAAAACGTCAAAGGTAAAACATCCGGCAGCCGAGAAGTCCCGCAAAGGAAAAACTCGTCTCTCTCGTCTCTCTCGCCGCTAATAACACAGATTTGAGTAATAAACCGATCGCCTCGCGCGCTAATTTGAATTTTATAATACGACGAATTCACGTCGCAGGCAATTACGCGGAGCTAAGTGAACTCAATTTAATACATCAAAGAGCGGCTTAAAAGGCGGTGATTAGCCGGGGAATATATCATGTATAAATCTGCGCTGGCTCTGTTAAACAATTGGGGTGTAATTGAGGCGATGTCGTGTCCGTACACGTATATCAAGTCACCTCCGTGGACCGATATCGAATTTTCAATCGATAACACTCTGCGGTAGTCATTGGCGTGCGCATCCGTTGGCGGTGAGCTCGACGGTGATGGAACTTGTGCGAAATTACGTCCACTGGGTTGGCCGGACACGAGCACACTTTAAAAAATGGGTATAAATTTGAATATCTGTTATATTATCTAGTTTGCAGTCAAACAGGACAGAATTTTTCTTCCTAGTGAATGTAACGACGTTACACTCGGAAAAATTTAGCGCTAAATTGTTATTTTGACATCACTAATAGCATCAAGTGCATTCTGTAAGTCAGCAATGGCGTTAATTTCGCGTTTAAAGTCATCTGGATACAATCAAATGGTGTACTTATCATCCATGAAGTCGTTTATAAACAGAACAAATAGTAAGGGTCTTAGTTCAGATCCTTGAGGCACACCAGATATTTGATGAAGCTTGTGAGATTTAAAATCACCACAGTGAACAGACTGATACAGATTTATGATAAAGATGATTGAAAGTTGTAATAGACACACCAAACCTATCCAGTTTGTACAACAATGTGTCGTACAGATTGGTAATCATGTAACAAAATGTCAAATAATGTAGGGAAATTGCAAATAATAGAAATGGCTGTAATTATCTAATTCATTCTTGTTGCTCTAAACTAAAGATAAATTGTTACTGGGGCAAGACTGAGAGAATAAGTCCGCAGAATTGTTAACTATAGTCTGTGGATCATCAATAGTGGTCATTGTACTTGAGCGTAGATGGAATAGAAGCTACATTTCTCTTGGCATTCACAATGCAAAACATTGAGTTAATTTAATAAAACTCATAAACAAGAGAAGTATAATATAGTATATATTTTTTAATAAATCTCAAGTAGCTGGTTCAATAATTCATCGTTATCAGTAAAAAAAGCTCATTCTTAATCTAGTAGCCCTGCCTATATCTAGTGTATTAAAACCATATTTCGTGCTATGACTTGCTTAGTGAAAATAAATAATTCATTCAGGACATGAAAATTACTTATGTTATAAAATAATTTCACCCGTTCAAGAAAGCGACAAGCTTCAGTCTTGTTCAAGTGTCGCATAATTAAGATTGAAGTTAAGATAACAATTAGGCTTAAACATAAATAAAAATATATACTGAACTTACTCCAGATTTAAGTTTTAAGTGATTGTGTAACAGTGTTTGGGATATGTTTATTGAAACTCATGCTGATGTCTAATGTAATTCCCAGATCTTTCACTTCCTTAACTGATTTCAAAGTTTGTTCACCTATAGTACATCTTTAAAATAATATATGTTTGCCTTATAAACAAAGGTCTGGAACCGCCCCGTTTTAGAGATACAGGGTGTTGAGGTTTTAAAAAAAATTGATTTTTTGTTTATATCGCACACTACCTCACAGATGGTGTAGAAAGGAGTGTAAATAATTTTGTTGATGTGCTTACAAATTGCACTTACTTTTAAACATAAACAAATATTCTTGTAATATTATCGTTAGAAGTGTCTGCCACAAGGGGATTGTATTGGTATGAATAACTTGAGAACG
>NW_019418891.1:0-14647 GCF_000390285.2 Anoplophora glabripennis | reverse complement strand
TGATAATAATAATAATAATAATAATAATAATAATAATAATAATAATAATAATTTATTAGCCCAACAGAAGTAATTCCATTTATAGAGCTAAATTACATTGAAATAGTACATAATATAAATATAAAAAACTCAATAACATCAGAAGAACAAAAAACAAAAAAAAAAGAAGAAAGATACAATAGTTCGGTAAAGTGTAGGAGTTAAATGAATATACTTAACCTAAGACATGTAACTTAAAGCAAGAGAGGCATCAATTACGATCATGGTTTACTATACTCATACATAACATTTTGACCGAGCAATCGTTTATATCGCAAGTGTTACAGATAGAATTAAATGTCTTGCACATAAAATAAACTGGGGACTTTAACAATAAGTTTGTGCAAGCCCTTGGCAAATAAAAAGTTGCATGATTCCTCATCTCAGCGCGTGGTACTAGAAAACTTAGTTGCTCTAGCAAATCTGGGCAATCGATTTTATTATGAATAAGATTATAAAGGAATTTTACCGACTGACAACGCCTGCGGGTTTCTAAAGCTTGGAAGTTAAACATATCTAATAATGTATCGTGATCGAAGCCCTGAGCCGGATATATACCAGTAGACTTAAAAGACAAGAATTTCAAGAAACGTCTTTGAACATTTTCAAGGGCATCAGAATGTAATTGGTAATAGGTATTCCAAATCAATGAGCAATACTCAAGCTTCGATCTAACATACCCATAATACAGAATTTCCAAAGCTTTGATATTAGTAAACGAATGATAATTGCGGACTATAAACCCGCTCATTTTCCTGGCATGTGATTGTATTTGATAAATGTGATCATCAAAACTCAAACGGAAATCAAATAAAACTCCTAAATCTTTAATTGTTTCCACATATTGCAAACTCTGATTATTAATTTTATATTTCTCAAAATTTATCTTTCTGGTAAATGTAACCATTTTACACTTAGCAACGTTAAGTTCTAACCTATTTTTCTTACATCACAGTTCAATATTGGCCAGATCATTCTGCAAGATTAAGTTATCTGAGGTATCATCAACTTTCCTATATATTTTCAAATCATCAACGAAAATTAGATTTTCACATTTCAAGGCAGAACAAATATCATTGATAAAAATTAGGAAGAGCAATGGGCCTAAATTAGATCCTTGGGGGACGCCTGATGTTGCAGTAAGTCGATGAGATTTGTATCCAATAAACGCAACGAAGTAGACTCTATCTTTAATATAAGACGAAAATAGGTCCAATGCAGGGCTAAAACCAATTCCTCCCAGCTTTTTCAACAGAATGCGATGATCTATTCGATCAAAAGCCTTAGATATGTCCGTGTAGACTATATCTACCCTGCTATGAGAGTCCAAAATATTTGATAAATTTTGAGTAAAAGCAAGTTACTTTGGGTAGAGTTAAAAATTCATGTTGGGTAGATGAAAGCAAAGGTCTGATGGAGGAAATAATACGGTTGTACACTTCGAACACTTCAACAACTCATTTCGACGACAAACTCCGTAATAAGATAAACCTATAATGCAATGCTAATAAAAAAACAACAATTAATTCAACTCAGTTTACTTCGATCATATGATATCCCGAATCATGTGCTTCCTTAAAAAATTTAATACATTGCTCTTGAGTCAAACTTTTAGACTTTTTGGGCAGGGAATTTACAGGATTTTGTTTCAAAACTGCTCGAACTTTATAAAAATTATCAAAATTAATATTTTCCTTGACCTTAAAAGTACTTTTCAACATTGAAAATTCAAACCATAGTGCACCTGCATTTACAGTCTTTGATCTTTCTGATAGATCAGCAAGTAGCACATTTTCTGTTAAGTTTTTGCCTTTCTTTTATTCCTTTTTCAGTTATTGACCAATTCTTAATACTTTTGCTAGCTTCCTCCGGTGGAGTATTTGTACAATCTTCGTCACTTACCCATGACTTACCATTCATTTTTAATTCACAGAATTACAGTTGTTCACAAGTTATTGTTATTTTACACTTTTGTTGTTTGTTTTGATTCCAAATTTTGGTTTAAATTGTCATTTAATGAAAAGTTGTATAAAACGTCAAAGTGCGCAAATAACAAGCAAAGGTGTCGAGATTGTGAAAAACTACAAAGTCGTGTTGTTATAAGTTTAATCGATAAATATTACTTTCGATCATATTTTTAGGGTAAATATGATTCACTTTCACATATGCTAGGCGACAAAAAATTTTTAAAGAGCTTCTGATTTTGGTTAGGGAACTGCAAAGCACCAAGGTCGACGTTCGATCACATTGCCCGATGGGTAGCTGTGGTCCTAGTGTTAAGTCCGCCTTAGCTCTGGACAATTGACTTCCCTGAATTTTGCCCATGTTTCGATTGTAGTCACTTGGAACTGATGATGGACTTTTAGCTTGGCGTGGTACTGTGATTTTATATTGCGGGTCCCCAGTTCCAAATGCGCTCTTATTTTCAGAAATTCAAAACTGGGGTAATTTTTTCAACTTTGCAGTGTCATCTGCTACGGCTTTGGAGTTGGAGTTTGAAGCAGTTGGGATTATCGATGAGATCATCGGTGGAAATTTTGGAAACATGGGCAAAAATTGTATTTCCGCGTTTTCTGCTTCCCGTGGAGTACAATTTAGGGAAAATGAATAAAAACCGTCAATAACTTCAACTAACAATAAAATACAATAAATTGTGATGTTATGTTTGGCTTAGTACTATTTTCGACTTTTATTTCATTCTTTGACAGTATTTTTGACATAGACTTATTAGTTACGTGTTTGGAGGCAAAGCAACGTAATTCCGACGCAGGAAAAACGTCAAAGGTAAAACATCCGGCAGCCGAGAAGTCCCGCAAAGGAAAAACTCGTCTCTCTCGCCGCTAATAACACAGATTTCAGTAATAAACCGATCGCCTCGCGCGCTAATTTGAATTTTATAATACGACGAATTCACGTCGCAGGCAATTACGCGGAGCTAAGTGAACTCAATTTAATACATCAAAGAGCGACTTAAAAGGCGGTGATTAGCCGGGGAATATATCATGTATAAATCTGCGCTGGCTCTGTTAAACAATTGGGGTGTAATTGAGGCGATGTCGTGTCCGTACACGTATATCAAGTCACCTCCGTGGACCGATATCGAATTTTCAATCGATAACACTCTGCGGTAGTCATTGGCGTGCGCATCCGTTGGCGGTGAGCTCGACGGTGATGGAACTTGTGCGAAATTACGTCCACTGGGTTGGCCGGACACGAGCACACTTTAAAAAATGGGTATAAATTTGAATATCTGTTATATTATCTAGTTTGCAGTCAAACAGGACAGAATTTTTCTTCCTAGTGAATGTAACGACGTTACACTCGGAAAAATTTAGCGCTAAATTGTTATTTTGACATCACTAATAGCATCAAGTGCATTCTGTAAGTCAGCAATGGCGTTAATTTCGCGTTTAAAGTCATCTGGATACAATCAAATGGTGTACTTATCATCCATGAAGTCGTTTATAAACAGAACAAATAGTAAGGGTCTTAGTTCAGATCCTTGAGGCACACCAGATATTTGATGAAGCTTGTGAGATTTAAAATCACCACAGTGAACAGACTGATACAGATTTATGATAAAGATGATTGAAAGTTGTAATAGACACACCAAACCTATCCAGTTTGTACAACAATGTGTCGTACAGATTGGTAATCATGTAACAAAATGTCAAATAATGTAGGGAAATTGCAAATAATAGAAATGGCTGTAATTATCTAATTCATTCTTGTTGCTCTAAACTAAAGATAAATTGTTACTGGGGCAAGACTGAGAGAATAAGTCCGCAGAATTGTTAACTATAGTCTGTGGATCATCAATAGTGGTCATTGTACTTGAGCGTAGATGGAATAGAAGCTACATTTCTCTTGGCATTCACAATGCAAAACATTGAGTTAATTTAATAAAACTCATAAACAAGAGAAGTATAATATAGTATATATTTTTTAATAAATCTCAAGTAGCTGGTTCAATAATTCATCGTTATCAGTAAAAAAAGCTCATTCTTAATCTAGTAGCCCTGCCTATATCTAGTGTATTAAAACCATATTTCGTGCTATGACTTGCTTAGTGAAAATAAATAATTCATTCAGGACATGAAAATTACTTATGTTATAAAATAATTTCACCCGTTCAAGAAAGCGACAAGCTTCAGTCTTGTTCAAGTGTCGCATAATTAAGATTGAAGTTAAGATAACAATTAGGCTTAAACATAAATAAAAATATATACTGAACTTACTCCAGATTTAAGTTTTAAGTGATTGTGTAACAGTGTTTGGGATATGTTTATTGAAACTCATGCTGATGTCTAATGTAATTCCCAGATCTTTCACTTCCTTAACTGATTTCAAAGTTTGTTCACCTATAGTACATCTTTAAAATAATATATGTTTGCCTTATAAACAAAGGTCTGGAACCGCCCCGTTTTAGAGATACAGGGTGTTGAGGTTTTAAAAAAAATTGATTTTTTGTTTATATCGCACACTACCTCACAGGTGGTGTAGAAAGGAGTGTAAATAATTTTGTTGATGTGCTTACAAATTGCACTTACTTTTAAACATAAACAAATATTCTTGTAATATTATCGTTAGAAGTGTCTGCCACAAGGGGATTGTATTGGTATGAATAACTTGAGAACGGCGAATCTTAGGGAAAAAATTAAAGTCACCTTTTTTACGTGTTTTGTGCATTAAAATATAAATCAGTTACAATGACATGTAAAAAATGCAGTGGCGTAGGTTTTTTTGTAAAAAAGGGGGTGACCCCTGTCCAGTTGTACACCACTGGTTGTCAAATCGGTACTTCAAATGCTGATTATTTCAACAAAAATCCTTGACAAAAGGTAAAACAAAATATATAACTGTGTGTCACGACCATCAAAACATATGACTATATCAGTTTAAAACTCAACTCACATATGAGTAGCAGAATTTCTTTCAGTGTCAGTTTATACACATAAAATAAGTTTTTTGAGAAATTTTGGAAACGTATCTTTCTAATTCATATTTATAGAAAAGTGATTACATTTCAGCTAACCTTACTCTTTAATATTGACATAACTTGTGTGGCGACAAATTTTGAGCTTTAACAGTTTTGTGCATCTTTTTTTGAGTAAAAAATATTGGAGCTATATAGAACAACAAATAAAAATTTCTGTACATAAAAATCATTTCAAATTACGATACGAGATGACATCCATTCTACTGTCACGATTTGGTACCCACAGAAAAGTGAAACTTTGGATTTCCGCCTCTAGTTGCGACTTTATTGCCAAATTATTGCACTTTGTATCAGATAAGCTGAAGCCAACTGGATAATGGTATTCGAATTTCGGTAGATTTACTTATTTGAAAACGTCTGTTCGATATCGGTTAATTGCCAATCATAGTTGTTTAAGCCGTATAACTTTGACTAAATCCGGTAATTAACTAAACATCGTGGAAGTCTATCCGTATTAGGTTTATACAAGAATTTAAGCACATGCCTGAAGACTTAGATGATATCATACTCCTATATACATATGTATATGTGTAATGCATACAGGCTGCAAGAAATTTGACTGCCATTAAGTACTTCAGCACCAAATACCTAGAGTAATCATAAATGAACAAAAATATTATATTACAGGGGTGCAAGATTAACACTTTTCAAAATACAGCGAGTATTAATATTGGGGAGTTTCATCACAACGTGACAACAGCGCTTAACTTAATGTTACACAGCTGATGTACACCACGTGTGTACGCGACAGACTTGTTCTACGGAAAAAAATGTAAACAGAATTTCAAGACAATTGTTTTCCAGTTTTTAAATAAATAGAATAAAATTGATCGATTTATTTTGTACTACGAAAGTAATGTTGTGCTGAAATTTTAACTCGAATTTTAGAGAATTGCACTAATTGCCCCGTGAATAATGCACAATTCGGCAAACCAATCATTTGAGCAATCATCTTTGGTAACTGACCTATAATAGTGTTAATTCCTACTGGTTGTATAATACATTTACCATTTCTATATCTAATAAAGAATCTATTGTGTTTAATATTTTCCGGACGTAGGTTTCTATACTTCCTGATAATGTCAAGAAAGTTTAGTCCTTCTATATCTCCCGGGGTGATTACAAATTCACGAATTATTCTAGTTTTTGTATTTGGAATATTTACTCGAAAATACGTCTCCTCATCTGTAACATGTTCAACACGTAAAAATGTTAATTCTGACTTCCGACATACACCGGCTATTCCCACAACCAACACAACCTAAAGCAAAAAATGCGATTTAGTAAACTGACAACTAAATGAAGCAATTATTAGTTACCTTAACCATTAAAAGATTATTGTTGTCATCCGCCTCCGTCAAAAACTTCGCAATATTTACTTTTGAAAAAACGTTTGATTTCTTAGCATCAGAATGCCTTTTCAAAAATGCTATCAAACTATTGTATGTTTTAATGTCTATATCTTTTTTTAAAGACATCTCAGTTCTCAACGTGGAGTAATATGTCCATAGCGTAGAAGCCTTCAAATTCTTCTTACCTTCAAAATATGCCAACAGTACTTTCTCATTGACGTGTTTTACTTTCTTCTGTTCACGCCATTTCTCAAATTTTTCATATAGTCCAAGCATTATAGAGAAATGCTCACAGAAATTATTATCTGGACAAAAAAAATATGACCGGATAGAAAATTAAATTTTAAATTGAGTTTCTTGTTCTTTAAACTCGATCCAAAATGGCGAACAAAAAACTGTTTTTCTAAAATAACTAAAAAAATATAGCACCGATTGAAAAATTTTAAATGAGAAAGTTGTAGGTTTTAAAAAATCTATCGACTGGTTTTTTGTAAGTATAGATTGCTTTGTTACTTTTCGAGATATATCGAAAAAAAATCGTTAAAAATCTTCTCTTTTCTCTTCTTCTATAACTCGTTTACATTTACGTTCCCATATTTGCTATTTACTGCAACCATAGCCCGCGGCAAGCCAAAAAAATACATTTTTGAAAAATTTAAAAATATTAATTATTTTTCGAGATTTTTTGAAAAAAGGTGCTTTCGAAAAATGGCTAGATCTTCTCAGCGGATAGCCCTACAGTAACGATTTTCGGTTTATTTTCTTCGTAAAGAGTCATATTATCATGCTGTTAAAAAATGTTGACGATTTTATTAATTTTAAGGATNGAAATTAGGCAATGAATATATTAAACAGGGTGTTTCAAAAAACATCCGAACACCCCGACAACTTTTCAATATTAAGAAATCAATATGCTGGCTATCTTAGAATTCACTTTGACTTTAAGATTCAAGGTCAACTTGATGAAAATAATAAACGTAAAAAATTTGAAATTTTATGTCCGAATATGGAGTCACAAAATTTTTCCAAAATTTTTCTCTGAATAGGTCGACAACATTGTTTCAAGCAAAATTTGTAGAATTTTGAACGAGAAATTAAATGGCGACCTTGGGTTTGATCTAACAACTTAAATACGAGCTCCTAAAATGGCATTATCATGGCATTTTAATTTATGTCATTCTTTCTGCAAATTTAGCTTGAAACAGTTTTCTTTTGTTTTTTGATATTCTCCAACATTTATTAGATATTTTTTTAACAGGACTCAGTCTTGGAAAGTTATCGGTGGGTTTGAATATTTTTGGGACACACTGTATTCTGTAATCTGGAAACTTTTATATGGAAGAATTTTATTTATGACCGGTTTCCAATGAAATAATGAAATAATAAAAAAAAACAAAATTAGTCTTCGATGATTTAAACACAAAATTTTGGGATTTATTTTTGAGACTCCCTTTATCATCAATCTCATTCTCATTAATTCCACAAAAAATTATATAACTCGAGCGATGTTGCGGAATCTCGCTTCGCTCGTCCCGCAAACTTTCACTCGTTACATAAAATCATACTTTTCATAACTGATTACATAAATAGCTATTAAATCGTCTTGAATTTTGCTCACTACGCAGAAGGTAATTTATTAAATCTGAAAGTACAAGCTCTGTAGAATATAATGTCAATCAATTCTGGGATACCGCAAGGCTCAAATTTGGGCCCTCTTCTGTGGGTTATGTTCACAAATGACTTTACAGCCAACATTATTTCTCCAAAGTAACTTCCTGCTGATGATCTTAAAGTAATTAATAATGTAGTCTTACGAGAGAATTACCTACTTCATCAATACGTCATAGATGTTGTAATTTAAACCGCCTGAAATTAAATACGTCGAAGTGCAAAAAGGAAGCTGTATTAAATTATATTTACAAAATTAATTTTTATTTGGCAATTCATTTGATTACTCCGCCACACAAAAAAAAAGTTGTCTGAAATGTATATGCGACATATGATTTCCGATGTATTTTCGCCCGCTGAACACGAATCCGGAGTCAGAATTGTTCCATCACCCTTCAATTTTCAGCAAAAACTGAAGAATCTTCTGAAAAAGGAAAATTTTCAGTTTTCAGCGTTTTGCTGAAAATTGAAGGGTGATGGAGCAATTCTGACTCCGGATTCGTGTTCAGCGGGCGAAAATACATCGGAAATCATATGTCGCATATACATTTCAGACAACTTTTTTTTTTGTGTGGTGGTGTTATTTATGAAAATTCCATGTAAGGACCATTTTGCCCAATCCCAGCACAACGCACGCCGCTGCCGAACTTACACTCAGCCGCCCCACCGGGGGTTGCGCGTCTGTCACGCCGCCCCCGCCGTGAATATTTAGTAATGAGCGTCGCTATGTTTTCGTAACTAGGCATATTCATTTACCCCAATTGTTCTAATTTGCGTAGCGTATCCGTGTTGGCAAATCAGCGGCTATATTCGAGGTGGCTATGACACGTACGTCCTGCGTTCTACTTTCCGTTGTCTGGAAATTGCTCCGGATCGCGGAGGCCGCGACGGCGGTCGTCCTGTATTTGCATTAGCGCTGTTTCGGGGCTGATTGTTCGCTTGTTCGCCCTTGTTTGTGAATAATGGGAGACAATATGCGCGAGATATTGTTTCGCTACATGCGGACATTTGATCGGGTTTCAAACGTAGCGCAACGTGAGGCAGCTACACTCACAAAAATTGTATGTAGTTATTTTGACATCACACTAGATGTAAGTTGTTACGATCAATTTGAACCTGTGAATCTTAAAGCTGGGACCGTTTGCACTTCTCTTGAAATTTGTTCCTATGCTTTAGCCATGATGTGTCTCGTAATTTATACTCGAATAGCCATTGAGCGAGTCCGGTACTGGTAGACCAATTCGCCTGATGTAGAATCGACGGCGGCGCGCTGGTCGTCAAAGCAAACCTGTATTGGTCCACTAGGTCGTAAATCATTTTTTGCATGGTATTCTATAATTAGTTTGGTGTTACTTGGCTTTGTCAGTGCCGTAGAGATTTATTCTTATCATAACCAGTAAAGGGTAGTAGTTATTAACATAAATATTATATGTAATTATCTAGTAATTTAACATGGCTTTCTGGAGACCCTGTGAAATGGAAGATAACGAAATAACCCGGGAAA
Source organism: Anoplophora glabripennis (assembly GCF_000390285.2). Taxonomy (NCBI): domain Eukaryota; kingdom Metazoa; phylum Arthropoda; class Insecta; order Coleoptera; family Cerambycidae; genus Anoplophora; species Anoplophora glabripennis. The sequence continues at coordinate 5,085 of NW_019418891.1, read as the reverse complement.
ATCCCCAAATAGTCGAGCCGATTTTTGTCCAAAGCATTATTAGATATTTTTTTGACAGGACTCAGTCTTGGAAAGTTATCGGTAGGTTCGAATCTTTTTGGGACACCCCGTAATCTGTAATCTGGAAGCTTTTAAAATATGGAATAGTTTTATTTATGACCGGTTTCCAATGAAATAATGAAATAATAAAAAAAAACAAAATTAGTCTTCGATGAGTTAAACACAAAATTTTGGGATTTATTTTTGAGACTCCCTTTATATCCTCATCAATCTCATTCTCATTAATTTCACAAAAAAAAAAGCTTTCGTGTTCGGCAGACTAAATTCCCGCTACCCCTATGTATGATGCTTATTTTCGACAGAAAACTATGTAACTAACTTCCTGATTAAGTAAAATATAGGTTAGAGATTTCCAATCCTACCTTGAAAACTTGTATAAAACATTCGATACCTTCAAACTGCATGGAAATAGTGATGTGGCATTTCTCTAGTACGTTTTTTAAAGAACTGAGTACAAATTTGACATCAGAATTGGTCAACTGAATAACGACCAGTTTCTAACCTCAAAAAAAAGGAGTGTGCGATTCGTTGTTCCCAGTTAATTGGGTTAAAAAGTTTGAAATTTAGGTTTATAGACACTAAAGGTGCTTTTGGATGCGTGAAATGCTGGCCCTCGTTTCGAACGGGTTCATGATTTTTTTTTTTAGATTAGGTTGAAATTCTAATACATATCCCAAAATTATAGATAGCTTCAGCTTCAGAGGGAAGAAGTTTTTTTTAGTTTCTTTCCACCATTTCACGTAGTCTTTAAACTCTTCAAACTTTAAAGTGACACATACAAAATTCAACTACCCTGATTTTTTTGAGGTTAGATAGATAGAAAGTCGGCTGATCAATTCTGCTGTCAAATTTGTACTCGTTTCTTTAAAAAACGCACCAGGGATGCTTTCACAGGAGTTTTCAAGGTTAGTTTGGAATTCTAACCCATATCTTCAGAGTGCCACGTATACTTTCATTAACTTATCACAAAATTGTCTCTCGTGAAGTCAGTTGCATAGCTTTTGGTCGGAAATAAGCGCCATTTTTTGCTATTTCGACCTATAAATAACATTGATTCAAATACAAGCAGTATAACACTAGGTGTACCACAGGGCTCCGTATTGGGCCCTGTCATTTTCTTATTGCACATTAATGACTTAACAAATTTGTCTACTGTAGCATATATTACTTTATATGCAGACAACACCGCAATCATTTTATCTGACAAATTAGACAACAATTTAACTAACAAATGTAAGGATGTACTGTGATAGTTTTTCACGAAATTTCTGTGTTTGAATACCAAATACTAAACAAAAACATTGTGAACCGCTTATCACAATTCTCATATTGGCATTCACAATTCAATTCCAAAGCTTAATAGAGTACCAAATACAGTTTGAGAAGTGTTTTAAATGTTTGTCACTGTTCAGGTTTTAAGGACTCTCACTTCATGCTAGTAGCGTTTTTATATCTCAAAACAGAATTTTAATGTGGTGTTTGACCTGTCTTCTAAAAAAAAAACTTGTAGACATTTTTACTTTGTATAAAATCCTAACACTTTTTTTGTATTTGAAATGTGTTTGGGTCTAATATTATATCACTCACTCTTTGGGGCTAATATTACGCAAGGTATCTCGGTACTTGATAATAATAATATCAGTTCTTCATATAATTTTTTTCATAAGTCTACGAATGTTATTTGTTTGTACAAGAAAAGGCATTTTTGGGGTATGTCCAATATTATCACAATAGAAACCAATTATTTGTAGCAATCCATCCCTTGTCTGCACTGGGGTTGCATGCACTAAACCTTTCAGGTATCCCCACAGGAAGAAGTCTGGAGAACGTGGTGGCCATGAATTTGGGTCTCTTCTCCCAATCCATTTATTCTTAAACACAATTTCGTACATCAATATTGAAATGGGGAGGAGCCCCAGCGTGCATGGACCAAACATTTCTTAGGGTGTCTAATGGAATATCGTCTAATAGTGGCTGCAAATTATTTTGTAAAAACTCCAAATATCGATGTCCATTCAGACGTTCCTCAAAAACGTATGTCCTATTAAATTATTACCCCAGAAATGCTTTTTCGGGTACAAATATCACTCATAGACTTAGGAAGTGTGTGGAGGTGGAGGGTGCCCATATTGAAAATGTATTTTAGTAGTTTTCTTACTTTTAAATTATTTTTTTAACTTACTTTAACTTATTCTTGTTTTGTTTTTCTATTTTGTGTTATGTGTGAAGTGTGTTTGTCAAATTTTGTTAGTGAAAATTACATTAGAACACAGTAAGATTTTCTAGGCTCTTATTTTAAAAATATGTACGATTCTAACAGTAATTGTCCAATTAAAAATTAAATACTCGACTTTTTTGTATCAAGTACCGGGACACCCCGTATAATAATTTGAAAACTGAAATTAAAAATGTTTATCTTTTAAAATACATAGGACCAATATTTTTCCACTTGGGTTTTTGTTCGTAGTAGTTTGTGAGAGTTTATTGTTATTATTCACATACAATTGTATTGTTCTATTCACTATTGGATAATAACTACTTGGACTTTTCATTTTATATTTCAAACATTGACTGGTCAAAGGTAAAACTGAGAGTTCACCTGCTTCTTTGATTCGTCCTTACACTTTCGGGTATCTAAAGACCAGATGTAGCGCCGGCGAGCCAAGAGACAAAATCGCGTCCGAGTAAACCTCTTTTTTCGATCAATACGCAACCGACTACGTAAACTTAATTTTCCCAATAATTTTCTGTAATACGAGTCTGACCCAAAATGCCCCCACTTTCACCGTCTCCGTGGTGGGGCGAGGACCAACAATACGCTTTTAGGATGCCACCCCCTTCCATCGGATTTTCCAGGCTTGGAAAAGCGCACCCCGCCGCTTCAGTCCATGTTGCGACGCCGAGGGGCGGCTGTCACTCCTGGGAGGGTGCGGCGAGTAGCGTGAGTTTGGCTTTTCGTGTGTAGCGAGTAGATTTTTGTGTTCCATGTGTGCGCGATTGCTCGCAGGTGGGTGGCATGCTTTATTTTTCGCGGCACGCTCGATCCGCTCGGGGATCTGTCTGAGGTTGATTGTTACCGGCGTGGTTTCAGTTTTTTCTTTGCGCGTTTGGGTATTTTGGCAGCTGTGAAGATGTTTTAAAATTAATTTGCGCCAAAAAGACCAGTCTAGGGTTGTTTTTGTAAATCTAGTTTTGTTTAACCCAAAATCTTGCCTTAAAAAAAATTCCATCACTAAATCAGTCCGTTTATTTTCAAAACCATAATTGACTATTTCTCATAATAAACCCTACAGTTTAACTTTTGTTTTACTGTCCGCTTCCATAACTAGATATTTCAATGGATATTTGTTCTTTTATTGTTTACTTCATCTTTTAGTATTTGCAGCTAACAACGATCCAAGTTCACAGAATCTTTCACCATTTAGTAGATATTATCTTTTGTATTATACGTTATCTTGCAATTTTCTTCTAAGAGTATTATTTTCTAATTGTATCACTGTATCCCCAAGAGTGTTGGCAAATATTTCATTTTTAATGTTCATAATCTTCATGGTCATATACTATATACATATCGAGAGGTATTTTCAACACATTGTGTAGTATATTCACTAGGTGTACCATAAAATGCAATTCTATGAATTTTGTATATCGCTATTTGAATGATTTTTTGACAAAAAAGTCCGCGACAAACTTATAACGTTAAATTTGCTACCTATCCTCTTTAATTTTTCAGACAGTGCAGAAATACATACAGAAAAATAATGATTGTATATGTAACTTTTCTCTGTTTTTTTATAGACTTTATTTTACGTTTAATGCCTTCAAAAATCGTTGAACAAAATTCTGAGGATATTGATTTTTTGTTGTACATTTTTTTGAATTTAAATTCATCCTTAAAAATCTTTTGAAGTCACTATTATGTAAACGTTTAAATATTAGAAAACGAATTCAAATTATCTGTGTATTTCAATATAAACTATCAAACTATCTTGTAAAACTTCTTGAAGATTATTACAATTTGTCTCTAAAGATATTGAAATATAAACTTGATTTTTAAATTTAAAGGTTTATTAAAATTTTCACAGTTTTATAAATACCTATACTATAATACGTTCATTTTCAGTCACGTTTATTAGACATCCAAAACCGCATATGAAAGAAATATAATTATTTTTAGATAAAAAATATATCCCTTATAAAGATATACATTGTATTGTAAACCTCGACATAATTGGAATATTGCTCACAAAAATCTATTAATACAAATTATTTATGGCAATTGTATTAAAATAAAATAACTTTTGGTACATAAAATTTTCGCTATACAAAATTATGATTGCAACAAATTAAACCGTCTTTAAAATATAGTAGATATTAATTACATTGTATTGGATGATATATTGGAACTTTTTTATAATTAAATGTTATATATTTGATTAATTTTTTCTTTATCTTTTGCCACATGTAAAATATTTGTAAACATTGGGTGCATAAAGTTGTCTGAAAAACTGTTCTAATGTTGAATTTGTCACCTTTTTTCCTTAATTTTTCCAATAGTACAGATATACATATATGGAATTTCTATTGTGGATGTAATTTCTGCTTGTAGTCTAACAAAATTTGTCTTATTTTCAATATTCCTAAAGATTGTTTCAACAAAATTCTCAGGGTATTGATTATACCTACAGGGTGATTTACAAACGGTGACCAAAACTGAAACCTCGTATTCTTTGGTTAATTTTAAAGCGAGTGTATCCTATGAAGTTTTTATCTAGGACGCTTCGTTAAAAAGATACATGGTGTTAAACTAAACTAAAAAAATATCTTAAATTTTTTGAAATAATTTAAAAACTAGTAAGTGAAATAGTTTGAAATTGTATATTATTACATTCTTTATGAATTTTAACTCATTATTGAAAATAAAATTTATTCTCTTGAATTTGGCTCTATGATTTGTATATATCGCTGTGTTTTTTTTGGAATGAAATTGTACCAGCTTGTCTGACTCTATGATGATAAATTGGA
>NW_019418890.1:0-10853 GCF_000390285.2 Anoplophora glabripennis | reverse complement strand
TCTCTTATTATATACAGGTTGTCCGCAAATTTCGCCGACAACGTTTGACTGCACATTCACGATGATAAATAAAGACGATCTATGAAAAAAAGTTAAATAAAAAATTTTTGGTTTTTGAGTTACAAGCCTTCAAAGTTGTCAAAAATAAAACTAACTTAATAACTTCATAATCCTTCTACCGATCGCGTTAAAATATGGTATTTAGACTATTATTACATACTAGCTTTTACCCGCTGCTTCGCTCGCAGAGTGATAGAAAATCTTTCGTAAAAAATATTTTTTTTAATAAAAAGTATCCTATGTTACTTCTAATACCTCCAAGAATATGTGTACAAAGTTTCATGATGATCGGTTAAGTAGTTTTCGCGTGAAAGCGTAACAAACAAACTTACATTCACATTTATAATATTAGTAGGGAAAATAAAAATAAAGTTTCAATCTTTAACTTAATAATCGAAATTTTATTAAATGCGAATTTTCCTACTACTCCGGTCATGATATATAAATATCATCGATATCGTACTTTTTCGTAGAGGGGGCTTTGTACATGGTAAAAATGTTAAAAAGTACAGTTAATTTAAGGTCTATTTTTTTATAAATGTAAAAGCGCAATACTCTTTATATACACTAGGCACAGAAAATAAGGGATATTAAAAAAATCCCAAAATTTTGAGTGATTTTCAAAGAGCTGTAACCTGGAGGGAAATGGTCATAAAGAGAACAAAAAAAGGATATTGAAGCTTCAAGTGTCTAGTATTCAGATCTGCAGTTTAAAATTTTTTAGCGTGAGCAGTTTTCGAGTAATCATAAGAAAATCAACGGAAAAAAATTGTAACTTTTTGTTTTTTTTTAAAAAGGTCTATGGACTCTACAAGTCGTAATTATGGGTTTTTTATAAAAGAAATTGTTTCAAAGTGAAAATGTTGGTTAGAAAAATGGTAAAAAATTGCATAATTAGGGATATTTGAATAACTTGGCATAACTTTGCAAATAATGATTAAACTAAGAATATCGACTGTAACTTTTCAACCTCAAAGTGTCGTAAAGAAACCCTGATAATTTCAAAACCCTGCGATTTTTTTCGTTGNATTTTTTTTTAAATAAAACAACCATTTCAATGTTGCTGCCTGTTTTAAAAAAACTACGACCACTGTAAATGTGTTGACCATTGTAAAATAATAAATATGGTACTTCTCTCTCTAGTATTTTCGTGTTTTTTTAATTTATGAACTGTCAAAAACAAAAGAGTTGCTCCTCTTGTTAACTCCATCCGTGGACACACTAAAACATATAATGGACAAGCATACAATAATATAATTTATAATTTGATCGGTAGATTTTAGCTAACCATATTTTAATAGTAAAATAAAGTCCATATCGTAGATGATTCATACATGAAAAAAGTATTATTTTGGAGGGTCCTTAAAACGGTTTCATTTACAGAAAATTTGCATACAAATTTAAAAAAGGGCAGTTAGCTCAGCCGAAATTTGCAAGTGAATAGGCCTCGTAATTCCGATAGATCGGAATGAGCCAAATTAAGGTCACTTAGGCAATTTGAATGCCGATTAAACCCGAAGAACACCAGTTTAGTTACTTTGAGTTAATATGTAGTAAACTATTTTGTCACGTAATGAAACGCTTCTTTTCTCCGAAGTTCTTTAATGGAAAATCAATTCGGAAGCTAAAAGCAGAGTGGGCCATATTCCCTGTCATTTCGAGTTAACCCAATAATACGACTAACATCGTTGCAGTCTCCATCTATTGTAATTTTTTCTATAGGGATTGTGAATTCTTTCAGTTCTGTATGGTACGTCTAATACTCCAGTTGTAAAAAGATTGGTGAAATTTTACAAGAAAAGATAAAGAATGTAAAATAAAATAGTAGTGACATGTTTAAAACATTATCTACAATGTGGCAGATACATAAGATTTAAAATAAACCTAGATAAGATGTTCTTTTATTATAAATTGAACAATTATTAAAAATCAATTTATTTTATAGAAAATATTTTTTACCTTAGTTTAAGTAAAAACTCAACGAAGCTCAAAATGCTCCAAACTAATGAAATTTTCGATTTCTATGTAAGAAATTATTACCAATTTAATTAACAATTTCTCTATATCCAATGATGGCATCCAATTCATATCGCCCTGTAAAGAAACTGAGTGTAATTAATGAATTATGAGGTATAAAACCATTTTTCGTATGTAAATTATCGTTTCCAAAACAAAGTGGAATTGTTCCTGGGTGGAGACTACAGTTAAATGATTTATATTTTAATCTAGAATATGACTTTCAAATTATTATTATTTTCGTATATAACATGAAATTTTGGAATGACAAGTATGAAGGTTCCAGCGAACTCACAAAATGGTTTTAATTTTACTTTCGGTGAGCACACAATGGAAACGACGAATGTAAACATTCCATTTAAATATATTTGCACCAATTTACCATTCTAATGAACGTGAGAATTTGTAAATGTTTAGGCACCACCTCAAACATTCATATTAAAGTTATAAAAGATAACCAAAATTTGTGTTTCTGTTCAGGGCGATAATTTTTTAATCCATTCACAGCCCCACAAAATAAAAAAAGTATCGGATCTGGTATTCAGACTCATGTATATCCATGTATTTTTTTCCGCTGAATCCGAATCGGCCTTCAGATTTGGCCCAACGAGTCTGAGTTTTCGGGAAAATTCAAAAAACAGGTCAAAATTCACAAAAAACGTAATTTACGATCGACGAAAGTTATAAGAAATCAAATTATTCTACCAGCTCACTAGACGTAGACAAGCTGGTCCAATTTCATTCAAAAACCCAGTCAAAAACAGAAAATACGCCATTTTCATGTCATAATTCGTGTTGCAGAGTTCTGGATCCATCTTTTTATCCAGCCACCCATTTATGAATTTATACATCTTTCTATCCAGTCGTTCATGCATGAATATATGCATATTTATTCATCCACCTGTACCACCTATAAAACCCACCCATCCACCCATCTATCTATCTACTTCTTGTACTGAGAAATGAGATAACAGCCTAGAAGATTGAGAATGCAATAAAACTTGTAGAATACTCTACTTTCTAAACAAAAGAAAATGATATTTACAAATCATTCTTATTTTTGTGGCTATAACGTGTTCTCTTTTCTTCAAAGGATTTATGCAAGGGGTTACGCTTTCGTTTAATCCCTCTATTTTTCGTTTATCTTTTTAACAACCAACAAAAATCGGCCATCATGTTTTCATCCCATCTTCCTTGATATCGCTGTTCTATAACCCTCATATCCTGATGAAATCGTTCGCCTTTTTCTTCGCCAAGATCCAAGATTTTCAGGAAACCAATTCAGAAGTGAATGAAAGAAGTGCAACGTGTAGTTCATCAAACATCCCAGATCTTGGAAGTCATTTTTGATACAATTTCTTCGTATTTAGGACCCTCCTTGTTTCTTAAAAAATTTGTCGCTACTGCTTTGAAACTAGTCCAAGCACTCTTCTCAACGCTACTCATTGTAGTGATGAATGTTGCATCCTTGAACAATGTCCGAATCTGAGGTCCATCGAATACACCTTCTTTCAATTTCGTCTAAGAATATTCGGAAATTTTTGCCCTATATATATAGAGCGAAAATTTTTTTAGGAAACAACAAGAGTCCTAAATACGAAGAAATTGTATCGAAAATGATAGATTTCCAAGATCTGGGATGTTTGATGAACTACAAGTTGCACTTCCTTCATTCACATCTGGATTGGTTTCCTGAGAATCTTGGAGATTATAGCGAAGAACAAGGCTAACGATTTCATCAGGATATGAAGGTTATAGAACAGCGATATCAAGTAAGATGGGATGAAAACATGATGGCCGATTTTTGTTAGTTGTTAAAAAAAGAAACGAAAAATAGAGGGACTAAACGAAAGCGTAACTCGTTGCATAGATCCTTTGAAGAAAATAGAACACGTTATAGCAACAAAAATAACAATGATTTGTAGATATTGTTTTCTTTTGTTTAGAAAGTAGAGTATTCTANTTGTTAGTTGTTAAAAAAAGAAACGAAAAATAGAGGGACTAAACGAAAGCGTAACTCGTTGCATAGATCCTTTGAAGAAAATAGAACACGTTATAGCAACAAAAATAACAATGATTTGTAGATATTGTTTTCTTTTGTTTAGAAAGTAGAGTATTCTATAAGTTTTATTGCTTTCACAATCTTCTAGGCTGTTATCTCATCTCTCAGTATAAAAAGTAGATGGATAGATGGGTGGATGGGTGGGTTTTATAGATGGTACAGGTGGATGATAGAAAGATGTGTGAATCCATAAATGGGTGGGTGGATAAAAAGATGAATCCAGAACTCTGCAACACGAATTATGCCATGAGAATGGCGTTTTTAATCTATTTTCTGTTTTTGACTCGGTTTTTGAATGAAATTGGACTAGTGAGCTGGTAGAATAATTTGATTTCTTATAACTTTCGTCGATCGTAAATTACGTTTTTTGTGAATTTTGACCTGTTTTTTGAATTTTCCCGAAAACTCAGACCCTTTGGGCCAAATCTGAAGGCAGATTCGGATTCAGCGGAAAACAATACATGGAAATACATGGGTCTGAATAAGACATCCTATACTATTATTTTGTGGGGCTGCGATTATTGATCACTGAAATTATAAACTTCCAATTTCGGACGAGGAGAAAATAGCAAGGGGTCTGAACTGGCAAGTAAGGAGAGTGAGGAGGACAGTAAACTGATTTTTAGCACAAAACTGACTAATTGACAAATAGTCCAATCAATAGGGGTTTTGTTTGTGACAAAAATACTAGTAGCAAACGGTCTGTGCCATCACATAAAAGACAATTTGTAGATATATGCTTATATGTTTCCTACTCCAATTTACTATTAATTCATTTTTTGTAAACATTTTTATGCAAAAAACGCATTTCTTTTTTAGTTTTTTCTTATAAAACTTAAACTAACGAAGCAATCTGAATGATATAAAGAGACAATTTGTAGAGCTGATCCTGTGCACAAAAGTAGTGAATTATATGTACTTTAAATGTGCACAAAGCAGGCACTGTCGGACCATTAGTTTTGGCACAATTGTAATTTGAATTTTTTGGTGTGCTATTTTGTAAAATTTCAGGAGCGGTGAAGGTGGTCCGATTTTAATTTTTCAGCCAGATTTTAAAAGTATAAGTATAATATTACAAAATGTATATTCTAATTTTCCGATAAAATGATGCAAAATAGGTGAAAAATTCCTCGAAATATGCTCAAAAACGGCTGAGCGCGCATACGCGGTCGAGTAGAGGGAGAAGGTCGGGAGATGGGGGACAGTTCATATATAGGTATACAATTTTCAGTATTGTTAGTTATAAGTATAGTTTAATATTATTGTAAATGGTGATACATAATAAATAATACCAATAAACGGAATCACAATGATGTGGAACCTGTGGATATTCTTGTTTTGTTCCTGCATTTTTTGACATTTACGCGAAATTTTGACATCAAACGTAAATTTGAAAGTTTTCTTACAAAATGTACTTTTCTGTTCCAAAGTATATATTTAGGTGCCCTTATTAAAGGAATTTTATTATATTTCGTATATATCACCACTTACAATAATATTAAACTAAAGTATAACTAACAATATTCAAAATTGTATACCTATATATCTACTGCCCCTCATCTCCCGACCCTCCCCCATTACTCGATCGGTTAAGCGCGCTCGGCTGTTTTTGAGCATACCTTATGAGGAATTTTTCACATATATCGCATCATTTTATCGGAAAATTAGAAAATACGTTTTGTAGTATATACTTTTACTTTCTAAATCCGGGTGAAAAATTAAAGTCGGACCACATCCAACACATCCAGAAACTTTGCAAAATAGTGCACCAAACAATTTAAGTTGCAATTGTGCTAAAATTAATGGCCCGGCAGCGCTCGCTTTGTGCACACTTAAAGTACATATAATTCATCACTTTTGTCGAGAGGGTCAGCCCTACAACTTAAAAAATAGCGGAGTAATGAATTTGTAAAAAATAACGCTAAATTTTGAGATTTTTCCGAGTTTTCTTTGTTTCTGCTCTCGGTTTATTCGTATTTCGATTCTCTACAAATTGTCTCTTTATAGCATTCAGATTGCTTCGTTAGTTTAGGTTTTATAAGCCAAAAACTAAAAAAAAATGCGTTTTTGCATAAAAATGTTTATAAAAAATTAATTAATGGTAAATTGGAGTAGGAAAGATATAAGCATATATCTACAGACTGTGTTTTATATGATGGCATAGTCCGTTTGCTGCTAGTATTTTCGTCACAAAATCACTGATTTAATGCTATAATGATTGGCCTAAAATCTGAGTGCGCGGGCGTATTATCATGGTGCTAGAACCATGAGTTGTATAACCCCCCAACTCTGGTCTCTTTTGTGGATTTTTTCCGTAACCGTTGTAAAACGCCTTGAGAATACACACGGTTCACTGTTTCACTTTCAGGCATGTATTCAAAATGTACAAATCCATTAAAGAAAAAAATAGTGAACATCACTTAGACATTGGACCGAGACTGACGTGCTCTCTTGGGGCGTGGAGATCCTTTGCCAATCCATTGTGATGATTGACCTGTTGTCTCAAACGTCGTAGCCGTCGATTTTCTTTCTGTTGTTCAGTCACCAAACGAGGAACAAATTTTTCAGTCAAAATTTCATCGCATGACCCAACTGAGATGCTAACCGCTTCTGTAATTTCTTTGAAAGTCAATCGGCGATTTGCATGTACCAGATCTTTGACTTTCTGAATGCAGAAGTCATCAGTTGAAATCGAATATCTTCCTGGTCGACGATCATCTTCAATTGATTGACGACTACTTTTAAATCTTGAAAACAATGCGTAACACTGCGTACGAACCACAGCATCATCTTCGTAAGATAAGTTGAAACGTTTTGGCGAATGTTTTTCTCAGTTTCATGCAAAATATTACATTGTATCGTTGTTCCAGAAAATCGCACATTTCAAGAATCGTCACTAACACTTACACACGTTGCACTCAAATAACAATATCACGCAAACTAACTGAAATATCAACAAGCCAAGAACATGTGATTATAGAGAAGGTTATGCACAAGGCAATGCTGCCAACCACATATCACTTAATATCTCCATTAGCGCGTAATTCAAAAAGTTCGATTATTTTCTGAACAGACCTCGTATACGGACATAAAGGTGTACAATATTTTAAACTTATCTTGTTAAAATATTGAATACTGTAGTGTGTTGCGTAATTATAAGTCCAGAGAGAAAAACATTGCATAATTCTCATTTTTGTAATACTAAGGAACCAATTTTTTATTGACGACCTGGGTAAATGTGTCGCTAAGAATTATCTCATTGACAGCACAAGTAAATGTAAAAACATTTATACATATTGATTAAACTGGTTTACATCTCTGCTGTATTCAATTGTTGTTTATGTATTTCTATGAGAGAAAATTTAATAAAGCTTTAGAATGTACTATTTTTTCTAAATAGAAGATCAAAAAAGATAAAAGAACGTATAGGCCCCAGTACAGGCCCCCCCTGGAAACTTGATTACCACATACTTTATAACTCCTGAGGGGCATCCTATTGACGAGTCTACCACATTTTTCCTCTGCGACTTTTCTCGATTCCTCCGCTTTTCCACTCGGAAAAGTCCAAAAAGATGGCAATTTCCCGGGGTCTTGAAAAGTCAAGACCACATCTTTTATTTTTAGCTTAAGTAACTGGAAATTTTGTTGCAAATGCGTATTTAAATTTGTCCGACAGAAATTCTTCCGACATTGACGTGTCAGTCAAAAAGTATTGTTGTCCGACAAATTTCAAGCCGCGTTTTTTCAATCCGACAGCTGGAAATCGGAATTTTCACGGGGTATGAAAAAAATCGATTACCACATGTCGGACAAAACTAACACACGATAGAAAAGTGTTTTTTATAAGCAAAAATTATAATGTCCGACAAAAATGTATCCGCAAATCGTCATTCCGACAAAAAATTATGAAAAAAATTTCGTAAAAAATTTGCACATGTATTTATAATTTCTAATAAGATATTTTCATGTATTAAGCAAAATTCAATATAAATATACAATACAGGGTGTTTCAGAAAGACCTCCCGTAAATACAGGGAGGACGACAAAAAATAAGAATTTTTTGTCATATAAACTATATGTCTATCTCCTCAAGCTTTGAGAAAAGTCACTTATTTTATAGTGTAATATTGCAAGAGTTTAATTAAAAGCCTTTTTTCTCGAAAATCGTCCACATTAGGAAGTTCTAACAAGAGTACATTATTTTTAGAAAATAAAATTGTGCAATAGAAATTGGAGCCCGAATGGTAAAAAACCTAACCTTAAAAAAAATATAACTTAAAATGTAATAAGAGTGTAGCATAACTAGCGCCTTCTATGAAATATACAAAAAATAATTAGACTAACGTATTTGGCACTCTTAAAAACCCCGGACTACCAAATTTCATAAAAATATTTCGCATCGTTTGGAAATTTTCATAAAAATGTTATTTAAAAAGTTTTATTTTGTCTCTNACCCAAACAAATTTCAAAATGAAATATGCCCCATTTAAACTTTTGGTGAAGGAGCCAGTATTGAAATAGATTTTTTTTTATAACCAGAAATTATTTTGTGTAATAACGTCGACAGTTCATTTGATAATATTCAAGTGTAAGTTAATATAAACATTTTACTTTTGTTAGAAAATCAGAATTTATTATAAAAAAACGTTGGTTTTCGGTGATATCTATTATACTTGTTTTTCAGTTCTTTAAGAAAATCTATCAATAAATACGCTGATATTTCTTGAATTGTTTTATTGACCTAGCGGGTCAATAATAATTTAAAGCTTTAGAGAATTATTTTTGCTTTTTCCTTGCTGATTGGGAAATAGGCCGACGTGAAAACGTCGGTCTATTTCTGTTACTATGGCCAAACACCGACGCGGTTCCAGGAGACGAGCAACCCTCATCCCGGAAATTTTTTTCAAAATGATAAGATACCACTAGATTACACCAGCACACAAAAAAAAGTGGTTTGTATTTTTCATTTGACCCAATAGATTTTTATGTATTTTGGCTTGTTGAATCCAAATCTGAAGTCCGTTTAGCTCAAACACCCCCAAAATTTTGAGTAATTAGAAATAAATAGTGAAAAATCGCCGAATATTACGTTAATGAGCGCAAAAAAATTCGATACAATTTGTTCTGAACTTGATCAAGTGGGGTTCTTATGTATTTTGATGTGCTGAATCCAAATCTGAAGTCTTCTAACCTGCATGCCCTCCATATTTTGCAAAAAGCGCAAAATAATAGCGAAAAATTACTAAAAATTGCGAAAAATCGCCAAAAATAACGTTAGTAAGCGCAAAAAAATCGAAAAAATTTTTTCTAACCTTGATCAAGTGTGTTTCTTATGTATTTTGAGAAAATTTAGACTGAGGTTTTCTGGATTGGGTCAAGTGTTCTTCTCATAAATTTTGTCGAGTCGAATTTGAATCTAAAGTCTGTTGAGCCTCATTACCCAAAAATTTTGCAAAAATCGCGAAATATCGCAAAAGAAATGAAACTCGCGAATCCAAAGATCTTGAATAAATATCACGGATATGAATCACTTCCAAATAAATTCAACTAGCCCGAACTAGGCTTTCTTTGATGTTGTTCTTACACTGTTCTGCTATTGTAGCGAACTCTTTTCTCTTCGAAAGACCTATGGAGCGGGTTTCTTTTCCTCTTCTGTCTATTCTGATTCCAAATTTTTGTAATCTCTATACTCTTGTCATTTTTTAAAAATTCCGAGAGATATTCCTGAAATTTTGCCATGCTGCTTTTTCAATGTCATTTGCGGACCATCAAAAATTCCTCCTTTCAATTTCCCATCACATCGCTGGAAACTTCTCTCCTAAATATTGAAAACAGTCATGGTCTTTGTCCAGAGCTTTAACAAACTGCCTCATGAGACCAAGCTTAATATGAAGTAGAATTTTTGAAGACTCAATCAGTCTATGTATGATGTTCCTCGACCCTGGATGAAACTCCGTTCTCGTTGGCCAATCTTTCGGAGCGTAGAGATTTTTCCTATCCCCGCTATTCCATAAACTTGAGAAGTAGAGATATTTTGTGAAACCTGATTACTGACCCAGGATCAGGGTTGAAATTTTTAGATCAACGCATACTTTGCATTGATGTTCCGAGTAGTTTATTTTCTCAGTATCTGCAAATTCTCGTAAGTCTCTTTGAGCTTCGTTGAGTGAGCTATTGGAAGTCGTAGCAATCTTCAGTAACGGTTTTTAATCGACTAGAAACTTCAAATTCGCCATAGAAACGGAACATAACACTAGAGCAATCAGTGATTTGCTATCAATGATTGCTCTTACCTGTAAGATCCATCTGGCAGAGAGAGAGAAATAAGTGTTTTACTCTTTACCCCAGTATCGGTGGGTATCAGGGTGAGAAAGCGGGCCCTCAGGCTTCGTCAACAAGATTCAAATTCGACTTGACAAAATTTATGAGCACTTGATTCAATCCAGAATACCTCTTTCTAAATTTTGTTACTCTCATTAATAAGTATGATTTGTGTCCATGTTCAGCTGTTTTTCTGCGTTGTTTTTTTGCAAAATTAGTGGGAGGATACAGCTAGTGGACTTCAGACTCGAATTCAGCGTATCAAAATACATAAGAAACCCACTTGATCAAGTTCAGAACAAATTTTTTCGAATTTTTTGGGCTCACTAACATGATTTTCGACGATTTTTCACTATTTTGTACCGATTACTTAATATCTGTTTGAGTGTTTGAG
>NW_019418889.1:0-10853 GCF_000390285.2 Anoplophora glabripennis | reverse complement strand
TGTACATATTTGGCATTCGACGCAGAGATCACATTTCTCATAAATTACAGGATTTAAAATGGTTAAATATAAACAATCGTCTGAGATTACAAACTTTGAGCCTATATCATCAAATAATTTGTACAAAAACTCCTTCATATCTGTATAACAAAATTCACTTTCGTACTGATGTACATAATATAAACATTAGAAATAAACATTTTATAACTCCACCTCCACATAAAACCAGTTTCTACGAACGATCATTTACTTATAACATCNTTTGATCTAAACTGGTGACGTCACATAGTAGTTTAAATGACTGACTATTCTCGCAAAAACTTAATATTCACTCATACTACACATACTACAACATACGACTTCACTCGCGAAAAAAAGCCTAATATAGTCCGAGACAAACAGGTGTATGTGGAGTTAATATTCTATTAGTTTAATTTAGGAGTATTAACTCCACATATATCAAAATCATGTTGGTTTACTTTAGTATTATATCCACATCCATCGTGTATTATCGCACAATTAGTAAATATTATAATATAAAATCCCTAAATCATATTTGTGCCAAATAGTGTTAACTCCATTTTTTCGAAAAAAAAATACGAATAGAAAATTATTCTTTAAATTACAATAAATAATATTAACATAGACGTATAACTTCGCATCATACTAATTTTTTTTATCAATGAGAAATAAGAGTTCGAAGTTATGGAATGATAAGCAAAATTTAAATCTTTAAATCTCTCTCTCCTGTAAAATTTCATTTTTGGCACTTAATACAGTACAGAGGTACAGATATACAACATTAAATATAACATCAATTACTGGTAATTAAGAAGAGAAAGAAACAGAAATTGACTAACAATGTGGAACACGTGGAGTGAAATAAAGTGAGGTTAAATGTTAAAATCTATACAAAATTAAAATATATACAAATTTCTTTGGCTTTTTTCTTTGGCTTTTCATTAAATCACCGAAGTGTGTACTCAAGATACAGTCGTTATTATTTACCTTATATTTTTGTTCACGTTTATCACCACTCAAAAAGTCTCGGACTAATTTTTTCACAATTTGTTGCAGAGCTACTTGCACACATTCACTTCATTTTATTACAAACACTTTTTAATATATTACTGTACAATAATTTAACCAAAATTCCATTTTACCGTTTCCTATATCAACTCGACTGGAAAATATTACCATTTATAACTTTAATCACGCACTTGCTGCTCTCAATTCAAATAGAACAAGTTTAGGCTTCTTTAAGTCGTAAGAGATTTTTCTGTTTATTTTGCGGTATTCTTTATAATTAGACATTAGGAACTTATACCGCGGAAACCCTCTATAAACAGTGGCAATATAAGTTCTAGTATTCATGGTGACTATATTATCAAACATTTAATTTTTGTAGGTATCAAGATGTGGTAAGAGTTTGTGCCTTACAGTATGACTTTAACTTATTTGATAAAGGAGATGAAACCATTGTTTCGGACAGAGGTTTGAATTTAAGCAAGGGCCAGCAAGCGAGGGTAAATCTAGCGAGAGCTATCTATAAGGAAAGTGAAATTTATCTACTTGACGATTCTCTGACAGCTCTAGATGCTCACGTTCAAGATTACATATTCAACGAATGTATAAAAAAATATCTAAAAGACAGGATATGTATACTTGTTACTCAAACCGCTAACCATATTCAAGAAGCTGACAATGTTGTAATAATGGATAAATGTCAAATTAAGTCATTAGGAAAGCCCGACGCAAAAATAATTGAGGATCTCAGTGAGTTGGTGTGTAAAGACGATGATTTGGAAAAGGAAGTAGTTGAAGAAAATGGGAAGGAGGAAGAAGGTGAGGAAAAAGGAGAAGAGGCTAAATTACTAGAAACAGAACAGACTACAAAGAAGAAGGTCTATGGAGAAATAAATAAAAAAGGAGAAGTTGATTTTATAGTTTATAAGAAATATCTGCTGTTTGGTGGAGGAGTTTGTTTAATGTTACTGAATATAATCTTGTATGGTGTAACGCAAGGCACTGAAAGCTATTCAGATCAATTAATCACCAAATGGTGAGTATATATCTTGAAAATATTTGAAACGTTTGCATAGCTAGACGTTGAGCCACAGATCATTTTTTTTTTAAATTACACTCAATGCTACTGACTAATTTTGCAAATATCTTTTAGGGTGGATGAGCAGCAAAATGTTTTAGATCTCGAAACCAATTTTACAAAAGAATTTCACATTAACGGGCACTCACCTGAATTAAACGTTACGGACAATTCTACATTCATAAATTTTACGTTAGTGTTGGAAGAAGCTAGAGCAAAAGAGAAGTTCACAATTAATTTATATTCCCTAATGATTTTTGTAACAACAACGCTGGATTTAATAAAAACTTACGCACTCTATGATTTTTGCAGAAGAGCGTCTATCAATATTCATAAACGTATGTCCCGAACCATTATATATGCTGTGATGGCGTTCTTTGATACACATTTTATTGGAAATATACTGAATCGATTTTCTCAAGACTTAAATAACATTGATGAGCATCTACCATTTGTATTTGCTGAATGCTCCAGAGTGGCCTTCTCTGTGAGCGGAATTATCTTTCTGGTGGCACTAGTAAACTGGAAGTTTCTAGTTCCATTCGCAATATTCTTTGTGATTTTGGTTATTTTAAGAAGACTATATTTACCTACAGGGAGAAGTTTAAAAAGACTGGAAGCGGCAAGTAAGTAACTATATATTTTTTTCTTAGATATAGGTACTTTTAAAGCAATATGCAGGTGGTTTACTCAGCCATTCACCGTCTGTAAAATTTTAGGCCAATCCTATGAAAACTTTCTTAACTGCAGAGACGCTTAACGTGCGCTTTTATATGGTACGACGAAAACTAAATGTACAGCTAAATAAAATAATGTGTCTTCTTAGCATTTATATTATTACACTTTTTTTATCAAAAACCAATAATTACGACTTGTAGAGAATACTTTGCAGTTTTCAAAACCCTGTTTGGATTTTCTGTACGACCATTATGTCCCGAGTAATTGATCATCACAACGAAACTGTCACCATGATAGATGCCTACTATGTGAAAATGTTTAAAAAAGTTACAGTTCTGAGCCATACATTATTTAAAAAATAATTATGTCTGACTAAACTACGTAGAATTAGAAAAAAAGTAAACATTTTTTCTTCAAAATAGTCTAATTCACTAAAAAAATAATATTATTTACTAAATAATTCAAAGGAATAAAAACAATTCGAAAAATTTCTGTTAAGGGTAGTTAGAAAACTGTCCTTATTTATAACCGATTTTGATTAAACTTATTATAGTTAAAGACCCTTATGGTATGATTATTACCTACAATTTTCATTCCATTGTCTTAATCAGAAAGAAAGTTATTTTAAAAAATATCCAATTGATAAGACCCCTTTGGAGAGCCATATCTCAGTAGCGGTGCTCCGGAGGACCACTGTTTATAGGAACTTTTTTTTACTATTTTTGGCTCTACTTTCACCTCCTTTTGTACCAACTTTTCCAAACACCTTGTATATCATTTTCGTATTATTTCGTATTCCTTAGGAAATAATTTGTGGCCCTCTTGGGTTTGGATTTTTTTTGTGTGCAGGTAATTGCAGTACATAATTTTGTTATGAATTTATTCCTATTTTTCCGGTTTCTGAGTTACACTGAAAAATAGTAATAATATTAATAATAATAATAATGCATTTATTGCCCAACAGAAAACATTACATTTACAGGACAGAATAAGTGGATAATTATATGTAAGCATGTACAATAAATAAATGAAACAAATAAATAAACAAAATAAACAATAAATAAACAGCAAAGAGGAAAAAAGCAAAATCTTTATCTAATATTGAAAATTATTGAAATAATCGGACGCAATTCTTAACAAATAAATAACATTACATTGAAATAAATCACACTGATCTGCTATTTGGTTATAATTATTAGCCATTAAATAAACAGGAGATTTTACAAGCACATTAGTTCTAGCATTCCAACAGTAAAACAGTGAAACCTCACGAGAGCCAGGTCTCGTTACTAATGTTTGTTTATGATGGGAATGCCTATTTTATCTTTTAGTTCGAATTAAAAAGTTTTTTTATGTCAAATTAATTTTTAAGGGTATCTTAGAAAAATGTATGGAATTTATTTATAAAATGTTTCAAGATGATAAAAGATGGATCCCTACGTATTTAAAAATGTCAATGTAAAATAATGAATAATTCTATTAAATTAGTGAATTAATATTAGAAATATCGATATTTTTTAAGATAATTCGAGAACCTGAGAGCCAATATTCTAAAAAGCAGTGAATTCTTTATAACATTACAAATTCGATCAGTTTTCTGTCTTTAAAAATAAAAAAGGTCCATATAATATTATATTACGTCTAACCCAACACACAAATCACATCAATAAAATTTCGGTGTATACGAGCAAATTTGTATTAAATACAACGCACAACGCAAATATTTATTGATGTGGATCCACCTTTAGATTTAAGAATAAAACTTGTGGAACAATTTTTGATTTGCAAAGAATGGTGATGGTGTAATACTTCTTACATTTCTCATTTTTAGCTCGCAGCCCGATGGTGGGTCATTTGAATGCATCTCTTGAAGGACTTACGACAATAAGGGCTTATAAGGCCCAAAATATTTTAATCGAAGAATTTGACAGATATCAAGACTTATTTACATCAGCCAACTTTACGTTAACCTGTGCGACTAGGGCTTTTGGTTTCTTCATGGACTTTCTTTGTTCAATTTTCATCGGCATTGTTGTGGCAGTGTTTGTATTTCTTGACACAGGTAAGTATTTAAAATATGTAATCTCAAAAAATATATTTTAATACGAGGGTCAACTAGAATCTAGTACACGTTCTACTAAAAAATCTAAATAAAAATACATACAGGGTGGGGGGACCGCCTAGCCGGGTGTCTTGGCTGGTGGATTTCGATCTGCCGAGGTAATCATCACGGACGCAGGCTGGAAATTGGATGGGTGACCTAAGGCAGGTTCGTGGACGTGGCTGTGGCAGCCTACCAGAGACCTGGGTCGCTCAACATTTTCCGCNTACGCAAATCAAAGATGAGTTGGATTCTGTGTATGGGGACTCTGCACCATCATTTACCACAGTGAAATTTTGGGCAGCTGAATTTAAACGTGGACGTAAGAGCTTGCGAGGCGATGAACCTTCGGAACGTCCAAAAACTGCAACTACCGACGAAAACATCGCCAAAGTCCACCAAATGGTGCTAGACGACTGCCGAATTAAAGTGAGAGAGATAGCAGAGGTTATGAACATGTCAAAAGATCGTGTTTGTCACATATTTAATCCACATTTAAACATGAGGAAGCTGTCCGCGCGTTGGGTGCCGCGTTTGCTCACGTTAGACCAAAAACGTGTTCGAATGAACATTTCCAACGCTCTGTTGGCGCAGTTTAGGCGCAATAAATCCGAGTTTTGGCGCCGATTAATTACTGTAGATGAAACTTGGATACACCATTATACGCCCGAAACAAAAATACAGTCCAAACAGTGGACTGCAAAGGGGGAACCGGCTCCAAAAAAAGCAAAAACTGTTTTTTCGGCTGGGAAAGTGATGGCGACTGTTTTTTGGGATAGTCATGGAGTTATTTTAATCGATTATCTTCAAAAAGGAAAAACCATTACAGGAGCATACTACGCATCATTACTTGACAAGCTGAAGGCAGAACTTGCGGAAAAACGGCCACATTTGCAGAAAAAGAAAATCCTGTTTCACCAAGACAACGCACCGTCTCACACCTCAGCGGTTGCCATGGCGAAAATCCACGAATTACGGTTTGAACTGCTTGACCATCCGCCTTACTCACCAGATCTAGCCCCAAGCGACTTCTTTTTGTTCCCTCATCTAAAAATTGCGCTCGGAGGACAGAGATTTTCGTCAAATGAAGAGGCAATCACCTTCGTGAACAATTATTTTGCAGAGAAAAACGCCGAGTACTATTTGGACGAGTTACAGAGATGGGAGCATCGGTGGGAGAAGTGTGTAGAGTTACAAGGAGACTATGTTGAAAAATAAAAAAAATATATGAAAAAATGTCTTGTATCTTTGTTAAGTCGGACACTTTTCAGACCACCCTCGTACTTCGAGTGAGTGCGAGCGAGACGCAGTATACGGAGGCGGCCAAGACTGGCCGAGAAACATGCGGATATGTTTTAAGGGTAATTTTTTTAGTAAGATTATGAAAAAAAATTGATTGAAAATCATGTTCCTAGCGGGAGCGACGGTACAGTTTGGACTATAAGATTAATTTGATGGCGCTAGNAACATGAGGAAGCTGTCCGCGCGTTGGGTGCCGCGTTTGCTCACGTTAGACCAAAAACGTGTTCGAATGAACATTTCCAACGCTCTGTTGGCGCAGTTTAGGCGCAATAAATCCGAGTTTTGGCGCCTGTTAATTACTGTACATGAAACTTGGATACACCATTATAAGCCCGAAACAAAAATACAGTCCAAACAGTGGACTGCAAAGGGGGAACCGGCTTCAAAAAAAAAGGAAAAAGTGTCTTTTCGGCTGGGAAAGTGATGGCGACTGTTTCTTGGGATAGTTAGTCATGGAGTTATTTTAATCGATTATCTTCAAAAAGGAAAAACCATTACAGGAGCATACTACGCATCATTACTTGACAAGCTGAAGGCAGAACTTGCAGAAAAACGGCCACATTTGCAGAAAAAGAAAATCCTGTTTCACCAAGACAACGCACCGTCTCACATCTCAGCAGTTGCCATGGCGAAAATCCACGAATTACGGTTTGAACTGCTTGACCATCCGCCTTACTCACCAGATCTAGCCCCAAGCGACTTCTTTTTGTTCCCTCATCTAAAAATTGCTCTCGGAGGACAGAGATTTTCGTCAAATGAAGAGGCAATCACCTTCGTGAACAATTATTTTGCAGAGAAAAACGCCGAGTACTATTTGGACGGGTTACAGAGATGGGAGCATCGGTGGGAGAAGTGTGTAGAGTTACAAGGAGACTATGTTGAAAAATAAAAAAAATATATGAAAAAATGTCTTGTATCTTTGTTAAGTCGGACACTTTTCAGACCACCCTCGTACTTCGAGTGAGTGCGAGCGAGACGCAGTATACGGAGGCGGCCAAGACTGGCCGAGAAACATGCGGATATGTTTTAAGGGTAATTTTTTTAGTAAGATTATGAATAAAAATCGATTGAAAATCATGTTCCTAGCGGGAGCGACGGTACAGTTTGGACTATAAGATTAATTTGATGGCGCTAGTAGTCTGGAACGGTATTATTTGTTCGAGCGGAGTTTTTAACACTGAACCTCCAAACTCGCATGCGATTTTTCATGCCTACCGTAATTTTAAAATAGGGGATTGCTGAAGGAGAGACGGAGGAGGTATGCTACGTTAGGTGTAAATCGCAATTGTAAAGTGCCCACAATTAAGATAGATAGATAGTATCTGGTAAACTTTTGTTATTTACATTTCTCAGTCAATCAGCATTGATTATTTATAGACATTTTTAGATGCGTTTATTTGCTTATAAATATGGCAAGATATATGGCGATCATAACGCGTCTTTGTTCAAATTCTAAAAATACGAGTATGCCGCTTCAATCCTATCACCAACAATATGACAGATTACGTAGATTGATATTTTCTGAAATTTTCTGTAATATTGAAAAAGGCTGTTTATTATTAAATGGAATAATTGTTGACATATCACTTTCAATATCAGATTTATCCTCCTGTTCGATGTTCAAGAAATGTGTTTTGTTCATTTGACAGTGACAAATATGATTTCGAACCAATTACAACTCTCTATGTTGATCGATTAACATTTGGTTTTATGGTATCCCAGAAAAACAGTAAGATTTCTATTCATGCAACAGAGAACATTAAGTGTTCTGGAATGTATCAATTCTTAAGGAACTCACATTAAGTTAACGACAAGTTTTTAGATGATTTTCGTATATTTTGCCTTCACACCAAGATAATATTAGATTACTAACGTTAATTCTTTTGGTTACTTTGAGCACATTTCTTTAAATTGTTCAGTTATTATTTTCTTGTTAATTTTAAGAGATTGTGAAAAATTCCAAATGAGTTAGAATATTTTATTTTCAGATACAAGCGCTGGAAACGTTGGACTTGTTTTGACACAAGTCTTTACGTTAGCTGGCCATGTCCAATGGGGTGTGCGCCAATGGGCTGACCTCGAAAACCTTATGACATCAGTGGAGAGGGTTTTGGAATATACAGAGATGAAACAAGAACCCACTGGAGGTGTTACCGTGGAGAACTGGCCCACTGAGGGAGCAGTAACATATGAAAATGTTACGCTGACTTATAATAACAATGAAAAAGTACTGAAAAACTTAAACTTTAAGGTGGAACCGAAACAGAAAATAGGAATAGTGGGACGAACTGGTGCCGGGAAATCCTCTATAATCTCCACATTGTTTAGACTTTACGAGGTCGAAGGGAAGGTTATAATTGACGGAGTCGATCTAAAAACTCTATCTCTTAAATTTCTAAGAACAAAAATTGCTATAATTCCCCAAGACCCTGTATTATTCACAGGAACAATTCGAACCAATATCGATCCCTTCAACGAATTTGCGGACGAGGATATTTGGAAGGTTTTAGGGAAATTACATCTCAAGAACTTGATAAAAACTTTAGATTTCGAGATCACCGACAGCGGGGCATTCTTCAGTTCAGGTCAAAAGCAACTAATGTGCTTAGCTAGAGCACTCATACGGAAAACGAAAGTAGTAGTTCTCGATGAGGCCACAGCAAACATGGACCATGAAACCGACGCCTTATTGCACGATATCATAAAGGAGAATTTCTCTGATTGCACAGTATTTACAATTGCGCATAGGCTTCATTCAATTCTGGAATGTGACAGGGTAATGGTGTTGGACAGAGGCGAAATTAAAGAATTTGNACAATTGCGCACAGGCTTCATTCAATTCTGGAATGTGACAGGGTAATGGTGTTGGACAGAGGCGAAATTAAAGAATTTGATGATCCCGTAGGTTTGATGGAAAACAAAGATGGCATGTTCTACAAAATGGTGGAACAGGCGGGTTTACTCAATTATTTAAGTTAATTTGTTGTGACTTGTAAATATATAGAAAAATAAAATCTTTTACTATTTTACATTGAGAAGTTGATTTTTAGATTAAAATTACTTATATGGCTCCGAAACTCTTATCAACCAAAGTAAATTAAATACATACCTATATACTAAATAGAAAAGAAAAAGAGTTTATATGAATATAGATTCAGAAACTGAGATAAAAGAGATAGAGGGCGTTAAAATTCACATTCTCAAACTGTTATTAACCATAATTTCAGAAACGATAAATTTTATCAAATACAAATATGTCAGTATTAAAAAAGTAAGTTCTGTTTTAAAATTAATTTCTAAAACATATTTTTTTTCAGGAGACTTGGTAGAATAACTTTTTGTGCACCTTCTACACTTATAATCTGTGCAAAATTGGAATTTGATACCATTTGATCTCTCAATCAAATTTATTATTATTTTTAATTAAATAATACATATTAACTGAGTTTTGCTCAATATATGTCTGTATGGGTAAAATTAAAAATAATTTTACTGCAAAAAAAACTCTTTTCAAGATTTGCAGTGACGTATGGTCTGAGGAACCCATCTCTACTAGAAATGTAAAGAAACAATTTTTAATTAAGATTAGTTTCTTTTTTACTTGATCCATCATTTCTCTCACTGTAATACATAATTTAATGATGACACACATCGTTATGGGCTTCCGTCATTTAACTTCATAACACATCATATATGAGGCCTTGGTGATAAAGGTGGTAATGGTTTATCCAATATTCTCTTGACTATATCTTCCTTATTATGAAAGATATCAAACCTCATCTTACCGTAACTATGAAGAGTATATTATATTGTCACGTATTGCTTAATTTTGTGAATGAGAGCGTCACGTTAGATGGAATAAAGAGTAGTATAGTTGCTTTTATTTTATTAAATTAAAAAAAGGTTGCAGTTAGCCATGATTAAAAAAAAAGCTGCAATACTTATGCCATTGTTATAATGGGAGTAAGTTAGTCTAAATCCAAAGAACTATTTAAATTGATAAATTTAGTGGAAAAAGTTTAATTAGAATAGAATACCTCCAAACCCTAGGCTGTTTGTAACTGACGTTTGCAGTAAAAAACTGAAATACCTACCTACATTTTTCTTTGGGACGGTGTATTTTAGCGAAGTGCAACAATCGGGTGTTCCAAAATTCGTACAAGATTTGAATTTTGCGCCATTTGTGCGGTAATGTGTTGCCAACGAAAAAAGACGGCGTTACTAAAATGGAACGCTACACGAAAGAACAAGGCGTGTTTGTTGTTGAGCAATATTTTTAAAATATTGAAGGTTTGGCAGCATCGTTTGCAATTTTTGTACAAAATGTGGTCGGAATATTGTAATTTCATCAATTGTAAAAAGATTATTTGAAAAATTCAACGAGACTGGATCAATTAGTGATCTTAAACACTCTAGCCATCCTTCAACAAGTCTTTCAACACAAAACATCGAAGCAGTTAATAAGAGTGTTGCTGGGAGTTCACGAACACCAGTTCGGCACCGTGGTCAAGAATTGTACATTTCGAGAAGCTCTTTACGGCGCCGGCGTATTCACACTGTAGATTTGCATCAACATGCTTACAAACTTCAATTGACTAAAGAACTGAAACGCACTGATCATCCATAACGTGTCAGTGTTTGATGCGGATTTTGATTGGAGGCATCATC
>NW_019418888.1:1952-11750 GCF_000390285.2 Anoplophora glabripennis | reverse complement strand
ACAGTCATTAAAATTTTGATATAAAGTTAATTAGTTTTTAAAATATTACTGAGAATGTATGCGTTGTTTATGAGACATCCATCAATAAGTTTTGATATAAGCCTACATTGAGAAAAGTCACTTATTTTCTACACCGTAATATTATAAGAGTTCAATTAAAAGCATTTTTTCTCGAAAACCGTCCACATTAGGAAATTCAGACAAGAGTACATTATTTTTAGAAAATAAAATTGTACATTAGAAGTTAGAGTTCGAATGCTCTAAAAAACCTAACCTCAAAAAAAATTAGAACTTAAAATGTAATACGAATGTTGCATAATAGTCCAATTAAATAAGCCTTTAAATCGAAATTTGGCCAACTGGGCTGAATTTTTCATATGAGTTAGTTTAAGGTATATTATAACAATAAGTGAGAGTAATTTTTTGTTCAACCCCCGGCCAAGGGTGAAAAAAGATAAAAAAGGGGTTTTTCAAGATAACTCAAAAAGGGTAAGGGCTAGAAAAAAAACGTGGAAATTTATTTATTAATACTTGTAGACTTGTAGTTTGAATTGTATTAATAATAACATAGTGATAACAATAACATACATATATATCATATAATTTTTTGTCCAAAACATTAAGAAAACAATAAATTTCCTTACAAGGAAACTACCCCAACCCGAACACTCCGATTTTCAAGATTTTTATATATGTTGTAGAACATAAAAGATTAAGAGACACGTTTTTTTTATCGGCGGAAAAACATTTTTACGGGGTGAAATACACCCTCAAAGTTCGACCCCAAAACAGTTTTTTCTAAATATCTGGGGTTCTAATCAATATTTTGAAATGAAATAAAATGGAAATTACTTATTATAAAAAACAAATATTTCGGAAGTTGGGGGTTGCTATCCTTAATTTTTATTTCAGAAAAACTATATTTTTTTATAAAAAATTCATATTTACTCAGAGAGAGTTAAAAATATGATTTATGTAAACAAACTGACAAAATTAAATTGACCTGTTTCGGGGTTTTCGTTAAAATTTCTGTTTAGGGGGTGAACAACTCCTTAATGAGAAAAATGCCTGTACGATTGGAATTAACATTGTAAAATAGAAAAACGCTGTTTCTCTAACCATACGAATAATTTTTTCTTTTAGCCTAAAACGGATTTAAACGGATGCAAACTACCCCTCGTGTTCACCCCCAAAAATAATATTTCCGTTATAACTCGGGTTCTAATCAATATTTTGGAATGAAACAAAATGGAAATTACTTCTTATAATAAAACAGATGTTTCACAAGTGATTCCGTGGTTGGGGGTTGCAACCCTTATTTTTTATTTCGGAAAAACATATTTAGAAAACAACTTTTTTGGAGGGTGAACGTCAGGGGTATAGTTTGCATCCGTTTAAATTCGTTTTAGGCTGAAAGAAAAAATTATTCGTATTAGAGAAAAAGTAAAAACTTTTTATTGTAAAGTGTTAATTCTAATCGTACAGTCATCTTTCGCACACTATGGGGTGGGGTTGTTCACCCCCCTAAAGAGAGAACTTAATTTTGTAAACTTGTTTACATAAATCATATTTTTTATTTTTTTGAGCAAATATGAATTTTTTATATATATAAAAATATTTGAAAAATACCTATAGTTTTTCCGAAATAAAAAATAAGGGTTGCAACCCCCAAATACGGAATCGCTTGTGAAACATAATGTTCCGTTTTAGGCTAAAAGAAAAAATTATTCGTACGGTTAGAGAAAAAGCATTTTTTTTATTTTACAATGTTAATTCTAATCATACAGGCATTTTTCTCATTAAGGGGTTGTTCACCCCCTAAACAAGAAATTTTAACGAAAACCCCGAAAATATAGTTTTACTGAAATAAAAATAAATATTTGTTTTTTATAATAAGTAATTTCCATTTTGTTTCATTTCAAAATATTGATTAGAACCCCAGATATTTAGAAAAATTGTTTTGGGGTCGAACTTTGAGGGTGTATTTCACCCCGTAAAAATGTTTTTCCGCCGATAAAAAAATACCTGTCTCTTAATCTTTTATGTTCTACAACATATATAAAAATCTTGAAAATCGGAGTGTTCGGGTTGGGGTAGTTTCCTTGTAAGGAAATTTATTGTTTTCTTAATGTTTTGGACAAAAAATTATATGATATATATGTATGTTATTGTTATCACTATGTTATTATTAATACAATTCAAACTACAAGTCTACAAGTATTAATAAATAAATTTCCACGTTTTTTTCTAGCCCTTACCCTTTTTGAGTTATCTTGAAAAACCCCTTTTTTATCTTTTTTCACCCTTGGCCGGGGGTTGAACAAAAAATTACTCTCACTTATTGTTATAATATACCTTAAACTAACTCATATCAAAAATTCAGCCAAGTTGTCCAAATTTCGATTTAAAGGCTTATTTAATTGGACTAATAACTAGCGCCCTCTATAAAATATACGAAAAATAATTAGGCCCGCGTATTTGGCGTCCTTAAAAACCCAGGAATACCAAATTTCATAAAAATATTTCGCACCGTTTGTAAATTTTCGTAAAAATTCTATTTAAAAAAATTTATTTTGACGCTCTGTATCTAGAAAACATGAGGAGATATACACATACATATAGTTCATAAGACAAAAAAATCTTACTTTTTGTGGTACTATCACCCCTTGAATTTACGGGAGGTCTTTCTGAAACACCCTGTATATCAGATTAGTTATGAAAGTCAAACAAGAATTTCATTTCTATGTTAAAATACAAACAACAAAATTATATACCTGAAAAATATAGCGGTTTACCAAAATTTATTTTTTTTTTAATTACCTTTTTTACCTGCGGCTCATTGACTGCAAAAATCAATCGAGTAGTCCATATTGATATACAGGGAATTCCAAGAAGAACAAGCCACTTGGAACAACTTGGTGTACAATTGATTTCAATTCTTAGAACAAGTATGCTATTATTGAAAATGCAACAAATTTTATAATTTATTACTATTTATAGCTACTGAAGATCACAAGGTATAACTTCATTTTTAGTCCAACTGTAAAAAAGACTGTCGTTAATAACTGAACACTGGAAACTTTGTGGCGACAATCAAATAAATAAACAGAAGTAATCTATATTATTCTAGTAATCGGCAATACATGTTATAATAGCAGAAATAGGCTGTGGTCAAGCCGTGTGCCGCTCTATGCTCACGATATACAATGCTACTGACTACCACAAAAACACTTGGTATACAATCGACCAAGCAAAGCGTCAAACTCAGTCACACACGCACAAGCGACAATGAAATGCAAGGTTATGCAGTCAAGAAAACTCAGAGGTTTTTAGAAATACAAAAATTTTCATCTTTATTAATTTATACTGTTTAATTTTTCTTTTTTTTCGAACCATTTGGGGCGATCCGCGCCTATCACCGGCACGCCAAGCCGACGCGACAGAGCAGGCACTAGGGTACCGCTAGATACGTATCGAATAAATTGATCGATGTGAAACTTCAGATATGAGGCTCACATGAACATGTTACTGTACAATGATGCGGATAGTGGCATTACTAAAATCTGAAGTAGTTGATGCTTAACCACCATTAGTAAAAATATCGTCTATTAAAAACTTCGACCATTTTAGCTATGCGCCTGTGATCTCGGTAAATATTGAACAGTCATTTTCGTTTTGGAAATGGATATTTACCATCGTCGGAGACAATTTACGGAACACTTAATTATTTTCTACAATCGCTTTGCTTATGAGTTAGAAATTATTATTTTGTTAACGTTTGCTGTTACTTATTATTACGTACTGTACCTATATTAACATGGTTAGTTGCATGTGAAGCGTTTAGTGTAGAAAAATAGATACTGCTCCTTCTTGTTTCTTACTACTATGCAATACGTACTTATACATATATTCTTATAATGTAAAGAGTGTGGTTATAAGAAGGCAACGGTTATGTCACTTTTTGTTTGAATACAAAAGATAACCCGACCTACAGCCAACCCTGTACCGCTTTGCAGCCGCCATAACATTTCCGATCTCTAGATTCACTATCCATTTTTTTACTTCTTTTTGTTTATTGTTAACTCATCTAACATTTCGATTTATGTTTCTGTGGCGGATAAGAATAATTTAAAATTAAAAAATCATTTATTATTATCATTATGATTATCATTATCATTATCATTATCATTGTCATTGTCATTGTCATTGTCATTGTCATAGTCATAGTCATAGTCATAGTCATAGTCATAGTCATAGTCATAGTCATTGTCATTGTCATTGTCATTGTCATTGTCATTATCATTGTCATTGTCATTGTCATTGTCATTGTCATTGTCATTGTCATTGTCATTGTCATTGTCATTGTCATTGTCATTGTCATTGTCATTGTCATTGTCATTGTCATTGTCATTGTCATTGTCATTGTCATTGTCATTGTCATTGTCATTGTCATTGTCATTGTCATTGTCATTGTCATTGTCATTGTCATTGTCATTGTCATTGTCATTGTCATTGTCATTGTCATTGTCATTGTCATTGTCATTGTCATTGTCATTGTCATTGTCATTGTCATTGTCATTGTCATTGTCATTGTCATTGTCATTGTCATTGTCATTGTCATTGTCATTGTCATTGTCATTGTCATTGTCATTGTCATTGTCATTGTCATTGTCATTGTCATTGTCATTGTCATTGTCATTGTCATTGTCATTGTCATTGTCATTGTCATTGTCATTGTCATTGTCATTGTCATTGTCATTGTCATTGTCATTGTCATTGTCATTGTCATTGTCATTGTCATTGTCATTGTCATTGTCATTGTCATTGTCATTGTCATTGTCATTGTCATTGTCATTGTCATTGTCATTGTCATTGTCATTGTCATTGTCATTGTCATTGTCATTGTCATTGTCATTGTCATTGTCATTGTCATTGTCATTGTCATTGTCATTGTCATTGTCATTGTCATTGTCATTGTCATTGTCATTGTCATTGTCATTGTCATTGTCATTGTCATTGTCATTGTCATTGTCATTGTCATTGTCATTGTCATTGTCATTGTCATTGTCATTGTCATTGTCATTGTCATTGTCATTGTCATTGTCATTGTCATTGTCATTGTCATTGTCATTGTCATTGTCATTGTCATNTTATTATTATTATTATTATACAAAAGTTGTTGGTTTTTATGTGTTAAAATGGTTGGTTGAAAATGGTTAAAATTTTGGACATTTATTTCCGGAATACCCTGTAGTTGTCAGTTGTAGAGAGATGAGAATCTAGGGGCATTTTAGTCTAAGTCAAATTCATCTTCTTCCGAAATTCGTAGCTATTACAATGTTTACGATTGAGACTACATTTATCCTTAGTGAATTATGCAGCTGCTATAGAAAAGCCCATTGAATGTTGTTAAATGTTGTTATACGAAGCACTAAGCCCATAATGAAATTTCATTGAAGTATCTTAAAAAGTAACGGAGCTGTAATTTTAAATTTCCATAATCCACATAGGTCACTGTAATTTGTATTTAATTAAAACCTTAAAATTACGCCACACAAGACATTTATATTAATCTTGGTGGCATTACGCATAAGTTGAGGCCAACGTCTTATTTTTAAGTAAACTGTATTCTAGAAATATTGATCTGGGTAAACATAGACTTGTTTTTATTTTACAAATGTGACTATTTTTCCTTTGACCATAAAACAACTGAGTATGACCTGAGAATAATTTACTTACCAGTTAATCGATTATTACTTACCAATAAATTAAAATGCATCCATATGTTCTACCATACTTAACGATATATAGTAATCTACTACTATACGGTTATAGTTGTTATAAATAGATAAAATATAATCACCCTGCAAATTAGGAATTCATATGTTAAATACATCAATAATAGCATTGAAACAAATAAAAGCGGATGTTTTCGATTCAATAAGTGATACATCGCAAAGAGGACAGAATGAGGAATTCCCAGATAAAAATAATTTATAAATTGTATTTTATTAAAAAATCATTATTTCATAAAGACATAAGGAAATTTATTATTTCCAAAACAAAGCGCAAGACATTGGGGGTGTGGCGCTCATCGTAGCAGCTTACTGTATTTTGCAGTTACGAAGGCGTGTTTCGTCGTAAGTGTATCGAGGATTTTCAATGTATCTTCTTATTAAAATAAATCAATGGAGGTCAAAAATAAAAGAAAGAAATTTTAATCCGAAAAATCTATTTTATACATACAGGGTAGGAAAGTACCGATGGTCTATCTGAAGTTACGTGAGAGCGATAAAGTAAGCCATAGAAATCCATGCGATAGAGAAGGATGGCTATAATGAAGGCCTCTCATAGACACCGCCCGTTTCGCCCTTCCACAAATAAGATCCACTTCTTATTTGTGGAAGGGCGAAATGGGCGTTGACTATTAGACGCCTTCATTATAGCCATCCTTGTCTATCACATGGATTTCTATGGCTTACTTTATCGCTCTCACGTAACTTCTGATAGACCATCGGTACTTTCCTACACTGTATACAGTATGTCCGCGGATTGAGTTTACAAGAGAACAAATGGACTAAAAAGTGAAGGCATTCTTGATAATGAATAAGAGTGAAATGAAAAATGAATAAGAGCCACGTTATCAAACATTTAATTTTTTATATAGGGAACAAAGCACAAAACTAAAATATGTCTTATTCAGTTTTTAAATAATACGAACATAATTAAAGCAACAATTAATTAAGCTAAAAAAAGTACAAAGCAATATGATGAAGATCAAATTTCAAAAACGCTATCTCCATATTGAACATATTTTTCTAATTACTTTCTTAGATATCTGAAGGAATTTCTGATTTTTTCCTAGGATATTGAACGGACAGCCTGTCTAATTCTGCCTTTTAGCATTTCAATATTATCTGATATTGGAGTAGCATAAACGAACTCACAGAAAAATATTGGCCATGGTTAAGTCAGGGCTCCTTGGATTTCTACCAATCCATCTTGGACCAAATCTATGGTTTAGCCACGCTGTTACCTCACGTGCTGGATAACCATCCTGTTGAAAATACACTTTTTGGAGAAAATTTTATGGTAAATTTTCGAGTTCGCCAAAAAATGTATCAAACATTTCTAAGAACGATATTCTATTGCGGGTGTTATTGTAAAAATATGGGCCTGTAATATCATGGACAGATATCGCACACCACATGTTCACTTTTGTAAAATACATATTGTCTTCGTGTCATTATTCTAAATTCCGGGTTTTCTGGAGACTAGTACCTGAGGTGCTGGGATGCTACATTTCTATTAGTAGAAAATGTACATTCATCAGAAATATAATAAATTTATAAAAATCAATATTTCCATTTAAAATTTTGCCGCCTACCCACAAACGAAATTCTAGTCTTCTCGCTTCATTCAGGTTCTCTGATAAGGTTCAGGTGTTAGAGAATACTTAATTAAATTTTTGATAACGTGACATCAATTTTCAAGCAAAAACTTTTATCAAGAATGGCATTATTTCGTATGTTGCAAAATAAGGTATGTTTACTCTTTTCTGCAAAAAGTTCCCTGGTTAACAGATAACCTCAAATTTATGATACGTCTCCGTGATAAAGCTCTTATTAAATTTAAAAGAACAAAACGTATTGACCATTGGAATTACTATAAACAGTTAAGAAATCTCACAAAAACTGCGGTACAAAATGAAAAAAAATGCTATATTAAACATAGGATTAATATGAATAAAAGGAAGACTATTTGGAAAGATCTAAAAGAACTAAATATTCATAGTAATTGTAAGTCACATACTAATGATTTGCCACAACACTTAAGTGATGTAAACAAAATAAATGAGTACTTTTTAAACTGTTCTATTGGGAATATACTACCAGATGAAAATACATTAAATTTCTATAGAAATAATGTTAAAGATAATAATTTTAAATTTGCATTTCAAAAAACAAACGAAAATGATGTTCTAAATATAATTCAAAATATCTCTTCTAAAGCTAAAGGTTGTGATGGTATAGATATTAAATTATTACTCTACTGTTGTCCCTATATTGTTCCATTTATAACTCATATAATAAACTTCTCTTTGGAAAATAGGGATTTTCCAACTGCATGGAAAGAATCATATATATTTCCTAAACCTAAAATATCCAACCCTACAGAGTATAAAGATCTACGTCCGATTAGTATCCTTCCAGTAATGTCAAAAATCATAGAAAGAATCATGAATGTACAAATTAAAACATATTTAGCAAATAATAATATATTACCAGATACGCAATCCGGTTTTCGTAAAAACCACAGCTGCATCACCGCCCTACTAAAAGTCACAGATGACATAATAAGAGAGATTGACAAAAAGAATGTAACGGCGTTGGTGCTTCTTGATTATTCAAAAGCCTTTGATAGAATTAATCACAAATTACTTTTAGCAATGACACACTATGTTGGTTTTAATGATGAGGCAGTAGCAATTGTAGATAGTTATTTACAAGATAGGCATCAACGTGTTAAAATAAAAAATACATCATCTCATAGACTTAAAGTGAAAAGTGGCGTGCCTCAAGGTTCAATCTTAGGCCCCTTACTTTTTACAATATATACCTCCAATCTTCAAAATTCTATACATTACTGTACTTCTCATTTCTATGCTGACGATACACAACTTTATCTTTCTTTCCCTGCTAATAATACACTACCAGCTAGTGAACATATAAATTATGATCTAAATTCTCTTCTTGAAGCATCGACTGCTCACTGTTTAGAAATAAACCCAAACAAATCATCTGTTATAATTTTTGGTCCTAAAAAAGAACGAATCAAATGTCTTCAAGACTTTAAAATATCTATAAATAATCAAAACATAAATAGCGCCGATGTAGTAAAAAACTTGGGTTTATACATTGATTCCACTTTAAGGTTTGAACAACATGTTAGTCATCTAATTAAACGATCCATTTGTAATCTTAAATTAATATATGGGTGTAGGCAATTTTTAGATCAAAGTACTAAGATAATGCTTTGCAATGCTCTAGTATTAAGTCATTTACATTATGGCAACATAATTTACAATTCTTGTATTACAGTAGCTACTAGGAATCGTATTCAACGAGTGCAAAAAAGTTGCTTAAGGCTCATATTTGGTTTACCTAAGCATCAGTCAGTGTGGCACAAATTGAAGGATATTAACTGGTTATCTATGGAAGATAGAAGTTTATTACATAGCTGTTCCTTATATCATAACATTATATTGACAAAAACACCAAAATACCTGTATGATAAAATAGTATTTAGGCATAATATACATATAAGAGATACTAGATATAATATGAAGCTTCATCCCCCTAAACACACAACATCTATGTTTAAAAGATCTTTTAGTTATTGTATCTACAAAATTTATAATTTAATTCCGGAAAATATTAAACATATGGACAAACTACCTTTTAAGAATCATCTAAAAAAATTAATATTGTCAGGTGAATTTAAAAGTATTAACTTCCAAATAGGCTGATTTACTATATTTAATCTGTATAAATTAATCTATTTTATTAAATATTGTATACTAAAGAAATAAATTTAATTACAAAATAAATTTTAACCCTTGAGGGAGAGGGTACAAATGGCTAAGTGTAAGAGTGGAAGCTCGCATTCTTAATGCAGGTGACCAAACTTCGCCATTTAATAATAATTCATCTAAGTAAGAAATTTATAACTGTTAGAATTACGCTGATGTACTGAATTATTATTAATAAAGACGTTTATTATTATTATTATTATTAT
>NW_019418888.1:0-924 GCF_000390285.2 Anoplophora glabripennis | reverse complement strand
AAAATTTTATATTTCAAAGAACGAGAACAGAACCTACGTGAAGCTTTCATAAAATATAGTTATTCTCAAGATGAAATTGAATACTTGGATGATTCAGATGAACAATTAAAAGATAGAGAAATTATTGAAAGTAAATTCTATAGCACGTTAGAAAAGATTGAGTCAAGAGAATCAGATAAATGTGAAAATTCAATTCAAAGAGATCTGCTTCTACAGGGTGGTCCTTAAGTAATTGTAGATAGATGTATGGTAGATTTGTGATTTTAATATTACGATTTGAGCCAACTTGCCTTAATAAAATATTGATAATAAGAAAGATACATGGTGTTAAAAGTGAAATTTCAAAATTTATTTTTGGATATTTATACAAAAAAATTTTTATGTGGTAAAAAAGTTTTTTGGTATGAGAAATCATAATTTGGTATCTAATTTAATGTATCTTTTAGAGGGTGCCACATAAACCACATGTGTGGCATAAATGTACGCTAAACTTTTTTGCCCATCAAGGTAGTGCTCTTTTGGGAAGAAAATATTAAAGGCACGGCATTGTAAGAACAAATATGTATACCTGTTAATAACCTCTAAACTTAACGGTTTTCGAGATAATCGAATTTTAAAAATCGGCTGCATAATTCTTCTTTAATTCATTACGAGAAATATTAACGTAGAAGTCTATATGCTTATCATCAACAGGACGAATCAACAGGATGAATATTAACGTAATCGTAGGAATTGACATCAAAAATTTAAAAAATTTTTAAAAATTAAAAAATTAAATAAAAGCAGTTAAATTATAAGTTTAATAATCTTAATTAGAAATGAATTTTACACATACAGGGTGTCCGGAAATGATGAGCAAAAAATTCAGGGGATAATTCTAGACCGAAAATAAATGCTACCTCTTTCTATAACATTTTTTCCAAA
>NW_019418887.1:1271-10872 GCF_000390285.2 Anoplophora glabripennis | reverse complement strand
AAGATCATTTGATTTTTCAACAGGACGGTGCTCCTTCGCATTATGCGTTAATTGTCCGTCAGTATTTGGACCAACGTTTTCTATGGAATTGGTTTGGGAGAAGAGGCAGCGTTGAGTGGCCTCCACGATCACCGGATTTATCGCCCCTTGATTTCTTTTTATGGGGACTTATTGTTTTATTTACATTATATTTTGTTTCCAGTTTAATGTTTTTTTCTCTTAATTATTTTAAATTAGAAACCCATTTTATAGAAGAAAATGTGTCTTAAGTATGTATATGTATATTGTTTACTTCTTTATTCGTCCCAGTTAAAGAGGCCTATAACAAGATTAATTCAATAAATATTCATTCGAGAATATGAAGACTAAATTGCTAACTTAGTTTTAAAAAACACTGAAGGAGATACTTCCCTAAAAAACATATGTAAAATCAAGTACAGTTTCTTGAGCAATAACAAGAAATTGAAAGAACAATTTCAGCTCTGTCTCTTCTTAGTGAGAAACCCTGTATACGTTTATCTTCTTTAACTCTGATCTGCAGAGAATAAGACAACAAAACCTATGCTTCTTCAACAATAGAAAACAAGTAAACTGACAATCGGGGGAATTTAAGCATTGCCATCTAGAGGTATTGATGGAAACCACCTGCACTAATTGTAAGTCAAGTACCCGCAAGAAAAAGACTTTCATGGGGTAGTCAAATTCTAGTACTTATGGATAAATTAGTTTACAGTCGATGTTCTAGCCGTGTTTGCGTTTCAAATTAGATAGGATCTAGAACAGCGCGAGGGCAGGCATGTAAATTCTGTTTAATTCGGAAATATTAGACAGTATCATTGTGTGTATCACTACAATTAGATAATAGTTATTGGAGTGATACGTTCTACTTAACGGGAATGCATTGATGTCACGCCGCTTATTAGATTACCCGGCTGGGATACGCGGCAGCGTGAAATAGATGGTTTCAATTAGATTACCTGGCGGCGTTTTGCACAAGTAACCGCGAGCAATCAGGAGCGGGATCAGTCACACACGGGAGAACTGCAAAGTGAGCTCGGCGTTTTTCAACGGTTTCTCCTTCGAGATATTGTACAGGGAAACGAAGCAAGCAATGACGCACTTTGAAATAAAATGCACTGCCCACTGTGAGAAAATACAAAAATTGTATTCGCTTAATGTGCAAAGATGTAACCAATTTGTATATGCTAAAAATTATAAATTTATGATGTTATTAAATTTCTTAGAAACAAACGTAACATCTCGGGATATATTATACAACTTTATCATGTTATTTAGATATTGTTTACGCTAAACTTCTTCACCCTAGCTGTAACATAATGAACTGAAGTTTTGGATGGTAACANCTTTCCAAGAAGACCAGACATGGTGTTGTACATTGCGGCGCTTGAAAATGATTTTTTTTTCAAATCATGAAATATATTTTTTCACGAGCGGTTCATGTACTTAATTATTAATGTAGTTTATTACGCGTGTGATTATACTGACGAAACGTATTGAGGTCAGTAAAACTCTTGACAAAACTAGATCTACTTATATTGTATTGTGTAAATGCCTTTGTGTCATAATAAGACACTTATTTCTTACACAACGGGCTCTATAAAATATCAGTTTCTCCTTAAATTATTACTTTCAGCAATTGAAGCCGAACTGATGGGAAAACATCACATTGTGGGTTACCTCGCACTAATTTCGCCAAAACATTGCGTACAAATGTACTTGACTCGCAGTGAGTTAAATATTTCCTGTGTCTCGAATATTTCATCTAAAACGAGTATATAAGTAGACAATGTTAAGTGGTTTGGGCAATTCGACGTAAGTACATTAACATAAAGT
Source organism: Anoplophora glabripennis (assembly GCF_000390285.2). NCBI lineage: Eukaryota > Metazoa > Arthropoda > Insecta > Coleoptera > Cerambycidae > Anoplophora > Anoplophora glabripennis. The sequence continues at coordinate 9,018 of NW_019418887.1, read as the reverse complement.
AGAATCATTGAAATACTAAAATGGAAATGTTTCTTTTATTATTACCACTGCAATTATACAACTCATATTTCATATGATTTTTAGATAGCTTCGAAAAGACTTTTATAGGTAATCGTTTTTATAATTCATTTGATATTAAAGTTTGGAATTAAAAAGTAATTACCATCTTTTACGGTTTCTACGGTAGTATCATTAATCATCTATTGAATATGCAAGGGAATTGACTGAAAATTTCCAAGCTTTTGTGAGTGGAAAAAGGGTTTGGACAATATATTAAAAGATTTTTCAAATAAGTCAAAGTCACTTTAGTAATTTTTAAATAATGTTTGTATACAAGGTTTCAAAAATTATGATTTAATGCACTTCACTCATTTATAGCAAATACTAATTGAAACAAACAAATAGCTCTTAATAATATGTTCTATAACTTAATTATTTCAGAGATATGCTTGATTTTATATTTCGCTGAGGATAAATTGGATTTGATGCCAATTCTATGGCAAATAACTGACAAATAATCGTAATTAACGTAAATATGTCCACCAGCAAATTCTGGACAAACCACACTTTATAAACGAACTTATCGCGAATCGTTTGAGTACCGTTTTTCACCTGTTACCTGATTCAAGTCAAGTCGTTAACAGCTTTTGTATATACCACAGCTTTAATGTCTATAAACGAAATAATGTGTCGAGTAGGGTCAGATCGGGAAAACCAGGTGGTCACAGAGTGGGACCAGCTCTTCCTATCCTATGATGAAATGTTGACTTAAAAATTGTTGCTTCCTTGCTCTATCATGCATGAGCCATAGGCGATACATCAAGAAGGTATACATTTTCAAAAATGGTAAGTAATTTCTACGAAAGGTACTTAAACTTCATCATTTAAACGATTTAAGGGGAGATACTGTTCCGATAAGATTAAATTTTTAACGAAAATCAATTTTTACATCACGACAACTATATCGTGAGGAATTTCGTCTACCTAACATGAAATACATGCCAGTTATTTCCACATTGGCATATACTCCTGCATATTTAATCAATGTATATACAGGGTGGGCTCTTGAAAATGAAACAGAGCGAATAACATTCAGGAAAATTATTTTTCCGGGTTAAGTAACACATCTAACTCTCTACACAATCGTGTTTTATTTTAATTTCACCTACTAGTTTCGGAGATACAGGTTGTTAATTTTATTTGCAAATGACTACAGGTGACAACGCGTTGGCGCAGATCTTGAAGGGAAGTAGGTGGACTGAAATAAATTTGGGACTTTAAGTGACCCCACAAGAAACAGTCCAAAGCAGACAAATCCGGTTATCGTGCTGGTCATTCTATGACACAATCCACTGATTCGCAAACCTACGATCAAGATACTGTAGAACAGGCAGGGCGTAGTGTGGGGGAGCTTCATCCTGTTGGAATATCAACTGGTCTTCGAGTTAATTCAACGCTGGATCAATGTTGTTCTTCAACAAATCCAGGTACATCTCCCCATATTGACATGATAGGTATCAGTTATTAATTGAAAACACAAATTAACCATTTATTGTAGGCGATACTTATCCCCATTTTTCTTTCAAATAAAAAACGCATTATTCTTGATTTTCTGACTACATAAAAAATTTCGGATATCTTCAAAGCCAAATCTTATAAAAAGATACCGTATTTGTTATCTTTTAAGCATGTTTTTTTCACCACAATTGTATAAATAAGATTTTACCTAAAAATATTATAGATATTAAAGATGTCACTTCAACATTTTCTGTCATGAGTAACTTACTTCATTTTTCAGATTGAATTTTACAATCAATAGATTAGACGAGCTTACAAAAAATACCACCTGGAAACAAAAAATATGGTGATATAAGAAAAAAAATTCTAAGATAGTGTTTTTTTCCTGCGGCACATAAACGGCGAAGTTGACCTAAAAAGTAAAAAAAACTTGAACTCCAATCGAAAAAAGTTAAATAAGGAAGTTGTAGCTATTAAAAAACCTATCCATTCATATTTTTAAATATATCAATTGCTATATTACTTTTCGAAATATATCGAAAAAACCGTAAAAAAACGACTTTATTTGTTTTTGTTGCATATCTTACAAATTAAGATTTTGAACCTTGTTACTTCCTGTAAATGTAGCCCACAGTAAGCAAAAAAAGTTTCTTTTTTTTAAATTAGAAAATATTACAAATTTATCGAGTTTTATATCGATTTTTCGAAAAAAGTCATCTCGAAAATCGGTTCCTCTTGCTCGACGGATAGTTGTAGAGAAACGAATCAGGGCTCAGAGTTGTACTTTCATGGTAAAAAAGAGAGATAGAGATGTTTTAAAATCTTATGAGCTTTGACCTTCATATGCGCAGAAACATAATTCCGACCGTCGCCTAAATTATTCTACATCCTAAAAACATTGCACCTATTATTCACAGTCTCTCTCGAGCTCTAGCGTAAACAAGCCTTTGATCTGATTACAAATATCATAATAAAATGCCATATTCTTTATTATTTTAATTTAAACAATAAAAATATATATAACGAACGTTCGCCAGTTGACTTTATTGATGCCCGAGCGCCTTAGCTCATTTCTAGTTGTGATGAGGCACGTGGTCTAATTCTGAGTCAATGTTTTCACAACGTGCTTATTAGAAGAATTATGGGGATACGCCACGCCTTTCGTGCATTTCGCGGCTCATGAGATATTAAAAGATCTCGAAGAGTAACATACCCCCACTCCGTCGCATGCTACAGTTAGCTCACGCCGCGCTCGAATGCTTCGGTTTGACGAACAATTAAAAATGCAGAAGTAGGTAAAATGAACCACAGTATTTTTTTATTGAAAATATGTCTTCAACTTCAATTTCTGTAAGAATGGACGCTGTAGCACTTAAATAGTGGCCTGTGAAAATTTTTGAAAAACAAAAGTTATCTCGGCTCTAGAAGTTCGTAGAGCAACGTTTTTTTTAAATTTGCGTAAAAATGCTGAACAAATTAGAAAACCCATAGAAAAATCAATTCCACAATCCACAAAAAACGTTAAATCGTCGATATAGAGTCAATTTATGGAGTTTTGTCAAATCCGAAATTATTACGAACTGTCAGAAATAACTCCATTAGAAAATATACCGGATATTTTAAAGGATTGGACATATAATACGAAAAAGAAAACCGAGGAAGATTACAAAGAATATGCAGTCAAAACAATCTGAAATTCAATTGCAAATATGATTAAAGAAAAATATTTCATGAATATACTTAACATTAAATTTGATCCTTTTACTAATATAATTTTTAAAGAAGCTCGTGATGTAAGAAAAAGTAAGATACAGGAATAACAAGCTATTCCAGAGAAAAGAAAGGTATGTTCTGTAGCAATAGACAAGGAAAATACCCTAAGAATGGCAAAATTGTGGAATATAAATGAACCAGAGAGATTATAAAAAAGATTCTTTCATATAGCTTCTTATGAATTGACTTGGAGGGGAGGAGAAGCTACAAATTGTAAAATTTACCATTTCAAAAGCGAAAAAAATCAAGATGGAACCCCAACAGGAAGAATCGAATACAATTCAACATTTTCAAAGACGGCTCAAGACGAATCGAAAAAATTGATAGACAACAAATGGATAACAAAAATGAGGAAGATAAAAGTATTTGTCCCGTTACCATGTTAAAAATACTCCTGTAAAAGAGAAAGAAAAACATAACTTCCGACCGACTTTTTTTAACTTCAAATTCCCTTTGGACAAACACAAATTCTAAAGGTTGATAAATATAAGAATGTTTCACTAGGAATTAATACTATATCTGCATAGACAAAAGAATCTGCAGCTAAAATTGGACTGGACATCACAAATAATAAAATTACCAACCATTCAAACCGTACCAGTACAGTTTCCCGCTTAGCCAAAGCAAGGATAAGTGACCAACAACTGATAAAGATAAACGGACACTCATCGTCATCATCCATTAAACCCTACCTTCAAATTGACGCTGAACATCATGAAACTCTAATTAGTAACTTACGAAACTCGGATAGAATAAGTCAAAAGAAATATTCAACATGTATGGAAACTAGACAAGAAAATATTGAATCAGTACACCAAACCAAACTATTTATAATAACTGTGTATTTACTGATAAAATAATTTGAATAAAAAAAGATAGTGGTTGTTATTCGTTCACAAAGAATAAATAAAGGTATTTATTTTTGTTGTTCATTCACATATTTGATCGTAAATTAATTGATCTTGCCAAAAACCACGCGAACTTTTCATTTCATGGATAAATTTATTTATAACTCAAAATTTCACCAATCAGTAATTTTGCTCGAAAGACTGGCATTTGACAAAGTTATTTCGTTACAAAAAGAAATTTATCCAATAAAAAAAGCTCTTGTGATTTTACTGTTGATAAAATATAATAAGTATGAATGTATCTTATGTTTTTTTTTGCCTCCTGGTAGTTTCAGGCGATTTGATTTGACAAATGCCTAATTATGCAGTATCACTGTGGTTTTCGCAGCACTTTTATTACCATGGCTTTAAAAAAAATCTTTATTTAGTATTACTGTGGTTTTTATAGTGTTCTTATTACCGTGGTTTATTGCTTACGTCAGTCTTACAAGCATTCAAAATGGCTTTGTAATGCACGATGCCAAGGAATATATTTTAAATATTATGGAAAAAAATTGTAAAAGTACGAGGCAAAAGCCTAGGGTGTACCAATCAATAATATGGAGCATGTTACACGAGGCTCAAATGTATTCCTATAGTGAACAGCATATCCAAGCACATTGACATATGACAAGATGATTTTACCGATCTTGTATCGAAATTTCTTTTAATTTCGTTTCATAATAAATGGTGCTTTATAATATTTATTTTCTTAATTCTGTAAACCTCCTAGTAATATCTACCATCTTCATTGTACTCGTCAGAGGATACGCCTTTCTATAATAGTAAATTCTTAGTTACTATTTGTCTACAGTTAGAAATTTTGCAATAGGTACCTGTACATAACAACAGAGCCAGTAAATTTAACGTTACCATTCAGTTAGCTTCAAATGATCTAACCCAATTTTTTCCATTGCACTCCCTGACCGACCTACGCGACGACGGGAGGAATTTCTCCGCACAAAGGCAACTCAGGAGTTAACTCGACCCAGTCTTTAGCAGTGGTTGACCAAGTCTAGTCTTGTCAGCTGACAGAGACTCAACCACCACCATCATCATCATCTGGACAACAAAGTCTGTTAAGGCAATTTCCCATTAGATCCAAACTAATCTTTTATCTCCTGTTTCAAAATAATATCCAACAAACAAATGTCCAGTTTGGTCCCATCAGGTCACTGAGTTACCGGAGCTATTTTTGTATGTTTGTTCGTTTACCAATTCAGAAGGTAAAAGTGTTACAACCTTTACAGTCTTATTCTGATTCACGACGTAGACGAATTCCGTGTCGGATTAAACCGACTCGGCTACCGTATCTGTTACGGAAATGCCTCCATATATCGTGTATGTGGGAGCCACGAGACATAAATAGCCAAAATTTAAAGGATGGGGCTGTGTGTTCTGGAAGACGGGCAACATCTGTACCAACCAATCAAGTTGTTCCGGGCGGAAGGCGCTAACCGCAACCGCGCTCGCATGGTCCGGGTGTTTTACGTACAACGTTTCCTAAGAGATTAATTTCCCACTTTGGAAACAGCTCCCGACCTTGCCGACGCGGGAAACTGACCGAGACCCGAATTCTTTATTGGGTGAGTTAGAGGTCGTGCTGTAGCATATATATTTTAATGTACGCGTATTTATAAGGGTCGACCTACACTAAGATACCGGCCAACTACGATACATTTGATTTATTTAGTATTACTGTGGTTCTCATAGTGTTCTTATTACTGTGGTTTATTGTTGACATTAGTCAGATGAAGCTGTGTTTACACGAAATGGGGTAAATATGGTTCACTAAACACACATCTGAGCCCGTCTCTTGATTTTCAGTATTTAGAATTTCTTTGGAATGATTTGCCTGCACTTCTTGAATACGTCTTTAGCTGTTCGACAATAAATGTGGATTTTGTACAATGGTGCACTCCGTAGGAAACTGTGGTAACTCCTTGTATTCGATATACCCAGTACTCCTGTATAATGTGGTAATAAGGAATAGAAATAAATTAATGTACGAAAGTTACGAGATAAATTAAAAAGTTTACAAAACTTGTGTGCAAAATCAGGACCTAACGAATCCACCCTTCCCCCTCGCCGCGAGCAACTACCCGTAAAACCTGGAGCACTCCAATTTGAATACGATTACGCGAGCTGGTAGTGAATGATAACCCGTTATTAGCTAGCTCGCGCCTCAAATATTGGCTCTTGCGCCTCAAAGGCGCCCCCATGAGCTATACGCGTCCTAATTAGTAGCGTAGTAATATACAGTGCATAATTTAATAAATGGCAAAATAAATTACAGCCATTGTGAGGCAGCGAAAACTGATTTACCGGTTGTAAAGTACGATTGTCTGCGAGGCACTTAATATTATTATAATACCTCCTAGCAGGGCAAATATTTACATAAAGCACCGGGAAAGTTCTATAAAGTTAACGGAAATTTAGACCAAACAGAATCGTAGTATTTACCTCCAGGATTAAACTAGAAATTATTCAGAATCCGAAGGAATAACAACTTGGAATTCGGCGAAGGGGAATGATTAATTAACTTCCTTAAGACTGCGCCAAGCGAAAAAAAACTTATACAGTTTTGCTGTATTTGAATTAATACAGTTAAATAAGGCACTGAACCGAAAACAATTGAAATATAGGGTGATTTAGAAAGTATCCTTGTGTGCACGAGCGATCCAAGCAAAGGTGATACACCAAAGAAATATTTAAAAAGGAAACTTGTCACTATTGATAATTTTTGGAAAACCACTTCTACGCCACTGAAAACTGGTCGACTGGATTAAGTAACAGCGTACAACGAAAAGCGAATACTGTTATTTTCTCTCTAGAAAAGTTTTACTAATTATAGATGGTTTGGTTATATTACACTTAAACATCAGCAGTCTTACAAAATCGTAGAGGTTTACCATTTTCTTCGAATATCAGGACCACTTCCATTCGAGCAGAAAGGTCCAACCTACACAACAACACTAAAATCAGTACCATCGGATTGCTACTACACCCAACGGTAACGATCATAAATTTTTTCACTATGTAGAACTTGGTATGAATACTAAAAAAGTATTCACTGCGTCAATACTGAAATTTTGAGAATTTTGCAATAAAATCAAATGCTTTTTATTCTTTTTTAAATCTTTTAACAATAAATAATAATTTGAAAATAATTTGTGAATTTTTACTTTAATTTTACATTTAAATCGTAATTAAATAACTAACAAAATATTGAAAAAATAAGTTACTTTGGCGTAATATATAAAAAAATATAACTTTTTAAATGAACGATAACTTCATTTATTTATTTAATAGTAGTAAAATAATTCTGAAATTGAAATTTTAATTAATATTTCGTTTAACAATAATTTTTGTGTCATTTTTGTAAATTAAAAAAATTCAGTAGGTACTTATAAAAGATGCATTTCTTTCTGGGGTTCAGGGCTATTCTACGAATTCGTAAATATGCCCATTGTTATTTTTTCGTCGAGCTACCCCAGTTTTAAAAAAAGAAGTTTCTACAATGAATAGAAGCCGAGATATTGCAAAATTTTACAGCGCGCATCAATTTG
>NW_019418887.1:0-1177 GCF_000390285.2 Anoplophora glabripennis | reverse complement strand
AATAATTTTAATTATTGTAATATTGCAAATTTTCATTAAATTGTTAATGTTTTGTTCAGTTTTCATCGTTTCTTTGGTCTAGAAATGAAGAGTACGCGTCAAGATCGTGTATTAAACGCCTGTAAGAAGGCAACCGCTCTCTTACATACACGGCGACGCACCCTTCTGAACGCTCAATCGCTATTTGTTTATAGCTACAAATAACAGTGGAAAAAACAAATTTTCACACTGCAATTACTCATAATTTGTAGTATTTAACGTGAACTTTCAAACGCCGTCAGCAGAATTACAAAATACCTATTCAATCAAAAGTTATTAACAATTGAAAATCGCAAAAATTGTATTTTTCAAGTTTTTAACGGCGTTTATGTCGAAAACTATGCGTTTAACAAAAAAAAAAATGCAAGAGACATTTTCTTCTTAAAATGGGCCAAAGAACAAGAAAATACTTTTTATTTTGCAAAAAACTAAGTTCTCAGTATTTTGCAAGTTTTATGTTAATAAAAAACTTATCGACATCCGGGCAAACTTCTACCCAAAAAATTCGTATTCTGCAGCTCAAAATACACAAAAACACTTGGGTAACTCCATCTAAATGAAGGAGGCTATTGGGACCCCCCTGGCTACGGGACTATACTGATCACTACCAAAAAGGTTTATGGATACTTGAAAGATCTGACTTATTAAAATGACAATTAAACATTATTCTCTTACACTGACGTAACAAAACTTATTAGATTTTCCTACAACGTATTNCTTCTTTTTCTATGAAGCAATGCCTATACCTATCTTTACTCAAAAAAAACTAGAGGCATAATAATTATTTACAAAAATCCAAAAATCTATTTTTTTTACCTTTTTTCAAATTATTTATTAACTATTTTTTGCATAAAACTTTCCTTTTAAATTTTTTAAATGAGACATTTCGATATGAACGATTCATGTAATAAAATATCTTGAACGTAGTTCGTTTTAAAATCCTATAATCAATAGCCTATTATCTATTATTTGGCGTTACTAGTCCTGTAGCCAGGGGGGTCCCAATTGCCTGCTTTATTTGGATGATGTTACCCAAGTGTTTTTTGTGTATTTTGAGCTGCAGAACACGAATTTTTTGGGTAGAAGTTTGCCCGAATGTCGATAAGTTTTTTATTAACAAAAAACTTGCAAAATACTG
>NW_019418886.1:0-10820 GCF_000390285.2 Anoplophora glabripennis | reverse complement strand
GAACGATTGTTGAGCGTCTCGAGCAAATCAACGATTTGATTGCAGCCGATGCACAGTATCACAACTCGTGCATGAGAAAATTGTACCAAACACCAACGACTGGAAATATTAAAAAGGAGGTCCGTTTACAAACGAAATCGATACTGTAATGCAGTATATTTACTCTTATCTCGAGCAGAATTCTGATGTGTCAGTTTTCTCTGGATGAACTGATGGAAAATATTGAATGCGATTACCGCCTACACATACAAACCGTAAAGGCACAACTCTTGAACAAATACGGTGACGATATTTTGATCGCCCAATCAAAAACAAATGTACCTTAGACCCGTGCCTGTCTGGTATTAACTATAGCAAACCTCAAACGTCTGGTATTAGTTGCACTAATTCTCAGGGCGCACCATTTAAACCAGATTACCAAAGAAGGAACTATGTCGAATACAAAAATCCTTTATTCCTAGTGCAAGAATTGCGTAATACTGAATTTTATGAACCAGAATCCGTGCTATATTACTCTTCAGGAAAATTCGAGTAATTATTATTATCATCCCCTGGACATTCACCAGGAATACTTGGAAGAAAGCTGCCAAGAAATAAATTTTCAGGAAGCCCATATTCCCCGGGACCCAAAATAATTCTAAATAATGTCGAAAATAATAAACTCCCTTTTATCCAAATTCAAAACCCTCCTATTCGACTTCTTTTAGATACAGGATGAACATCACGAACCCTTCTATAATCTCACAGTAAAAGTTGAGGTATATAATACTACGAATGAAGACTAATCTATCACTCCTGGCCAAAGTCTACCCGCAGATCCATTAGATGAATACTTCACCTAAACATTACACATTAAAAATAAAACGGAAATCCCATTAAACCACATTAATCAAAATTCAAGAGACGTAATAAAACGTATAAAATTATTACTGGATTGATTGATTGTCCTGATCTTCTAGCTGTCTTGTGTTCCCCGCTTTGGAACCCGGTATTCGTCTTTGTTCTATCTTCCCACACCTCGAACGAATTTATTAAAGTTTTCACCGTTGTATACAATGGTTGAAAATCACTCTCGAATGCAGAACCTTGTGGATATTTTTCATGATAATATATCCCATATTAAGAGAGTTTTTTCTACTCATAACTTGCAATATTAATTTTTAATCATTCTTTATATAACCTGCTTTAGGATATATGTATATTATAGGATATATGTATACTAGTCTTAATTGAATTTTAAAATGATTGTCTTGTTGATATTTATGTTAGCATTTATTTTAACTTTGTCGACAGTATTTGTTATTTAGTCCTATATACGTAGTGGTTTTTATAGTTTTTTATAACTTTTATAATCTGTGTTATTGTTAACTGTTTTTTTTTACTCTTTTACTTTAGTATCTGATTCTGTTAATGCATCTATTTTTATTAGCTTTTTTTCCCACCTATTAATTGGTTTTAACTGTCAGGTGGTGTAACTTAAATAAATAAGTAAATAAATAAATAAATAAATAAATAAATAAATAAATAAATAAATAAATAAATAAAAGACTACTTAGAACAACACATTTAAATTCCGAAGGAAAATTCCACCTATTTGAACTTTGTATAAAATATGAAAATTGTTTTTACTTTCCTAACGATACTTTAACTTTTACCAATCAAGTAAAACACGAGATTAAGACTTTCGACGAAAGATCTATCCATACAAAAAATTATTGGTATCCTCGTATACACTAACAAGAAGTCCAAAGAAAAATTAACGAAATGTTACAAAATAACAATATCCGACCGTCCAAATGCCTGTAGTTTTCCTATTTGGATTTTCCCAAAAAAATTGACGCTACAAACAAACAAAAATGGTGACTAGTAGTAGACTACCGAAAACTTAATGACAACACAAAAACTGATAGATATTCTTTACCCAACATTAGTGACATCCTTAACAAACTTGGAAGATATCAGTATTTCACCACCCTTGACTAGCGAGCGGGCATTACGAATATGTATGAATGCCCTTTGGATTAAAAAATGCGCCTGTAACATTCCAACGAGTAATGGACAATGTCCTTAAACACCTACAATATAAAATTTGCTTTATCTACATGGACGAAATCATTATTTTCAGTACTTCCCTTCAGGAACATATTCAAAATATAGAACTTGTATTTAAGACTCTAGCAGAAGCAAATTTAAAGATAGAATTTTTAGAACACGTTATCACCCCTGAAGGTATTAAGCCTAACCCGAAGAAAATAGAGGCAATAAAATATCTCCTTTATCAAAAACAGTAAAACAAATAAAATCCTTATTGGCACTCTTCGGATTCTATAGAAAATTTATACTTAATTTCCCAAAAATAACAAAACTTTGAACGTTAAGATTAAAAAAGGATTCAAAAAACGACATTTCATAAGATTGCTTTGAATTTTATAAAAATTTACTTTGTAACGAACCTGTATTAGCCTATCCCGACTTTAAATAAAATAAAACATTTACTCTCACTTGGGATGCATTCAATTTCGCCATTGGAAGCGTATTGAGTCGAGATGGACATCCAATTTCTTGACTATTTTTAGGCAGTAGTAATTGACAACTGTCTTACATAATTTACTCTTTTTACTAGATCATATAACAGCTGACGAACCACAAGAGAAAACAAACCACAAGACGACGCAAATGTCCCCTCAAAAATTACAGTGTTACTAGGAGAAAATCCAACAGCCTTTCAAAACTTGGGAAGTAGCTTTACATGAAGAAATAGCAATAAGGTGGAAACATTATGTTTCAAAAGGAATAAAATCTGAAACACTTCCAAGAGCTTACAAAAAAGTATTTGCTCCCGGAAAATTGCCAGTTTTTTAGGGCACCAAAGATAAATGAGGAAATCAATATTTGTCTGCCACGAGACGCGAAAAAACAGGATTTTATCGTATCCCTATTACAAAATGAATTGTCACATGGTTTGACGGCATTAGGGATACTAATTTCGGATTTGATAAATAATCCTGGCACATTAGTAGATAGTGGACAAATTTTGACTAGGGTGCACAACAGTCTGTCAAATCATAGACGGTTTTTGATAAAGCCTTTCTTAAAAGAAGAAAAACGGAAAATACTTACTGAATGTCCCATTGATGAATCTCTTCGGTTCAAAACTGAACGAATCGATTCAGAATAACAAATCTGTCACCAGGAGTGGAAAAGAATTAAAACGAAGTTCATTTTACAGTTTAAAAAAATTCTCAAGACCGAATGTATCCTATGATCCTCAGCCAGGTGCCAGGTTTTGGTTTTCAACAGTTTCCCAGGAAACAAACTCAAAAAATTGCATCCAAGAATGGGGCTACTTTAAACTCCAGGCATCCCCAGAACACCACCAGGAAAAAATCCTGGCACCATCATTACCGAAGGAGTCAGAATTTTCGGAAGTAATAGCAGAGGTACAGTTATGTAAATATGCAGGTGCCTTCCGAAAATACTCAGATCAGTGGGCTAAATTACTAATAGTACGAAGATTTTAAATTGAAATTCTACTACTCCTTTTAATAATACACCTAAAATCGTTGAAATTATATCCACAGAAAGTGTCCTCAAGCTCTCCTAAGAAAATAACATCTAAGTGGTAGAGACGAACGGGTTCTGGAGAAGTGAAAAGCAATAGGTGGATCGTGACTAATTTTACGGCTTTCCATTTTCATGGGATTTGAAAAACTACCTTTTTTAGTGCTGATACTGTGTACCGTCGATGTGTCTCTATATCCAGAAGTCTCTCCGGAGAAGGTTTTCCGAGACGTTTTTCTGTCAATTTTTTTGAGCAGAAGTTCATCCAGGACAAATTTTGTTTTGTTTTGACACAATATTTACATTACGTCCAAAGGTGATTTTGATTACTTCAATTTAAACCCTTCTACAGAAGGGTTTTTAGGATAAGTTAGACAAGTTACAATATTTTTTCTAAGTCCAGTTTTGGTGAAGTATCCACAAGTTGGCTCCCAGTTGCTCATAAGGGCGTTAGCATTTCATTTTGTGGACCTTGAAGCTACGTCTTAAGCCGGCCACTCACGTTCCGGTAGACCTGTGCAGGTACACCTGTGCAGGTGACCTGTCCAGGCCAACCGGAACGTGTGTAGGAATAAACCTGCGCAGTTAGAGGGACCTGTGCAGGCGACCTGAGCAGTATCGAAAATCGATTCGGCGTACCTGCGCCAGAGCTGCCGTACGGTGGACCGGAACGTGTGTGGCGACTATTGCCTGCGCAGGTACTCAGTTCTCTAATTTGTGTCTTTTTTGAAATGGCGTTAAGTGGTGAAGACCAACGCAGGGTAATTTCAGAGTTTATAGAGTGCTATAAATCTGAGCCCTGTCTGTGGCGAATTAAGTGTAAGGAGTACCACGATCGTGGAAAAAGGGAGGCAGCTTAAGAGGAGCAACCATAGAAAGCAATTTTAAGTATGTTTTCTCGTCCATTCGTAGATAATTTTTGAAATCTTTAGGTTCAAATCTCAACTCGTTTAATAAATTTATATGACTGTAATTTCTCCGCTTTAATAACCAGTCTTTGCACCATTTTTCCCGTTTCTTCTTGTTCTTTACACGTCCATTTACAACTAATAAGAGGCCTAGCAAAGCCAACGCGTCCGCGTCATCTTTCGATGCCATTGTCATCGAACGAGAGAATACCATGGAAGTGAGAGAATCGCTAGAATTTCACCATAGCGTGTGTGGGTATTCAAAGGTCTCCGGTCTACCTGCACAGTTTCACCTGCACAGGTGTACCTGCACAGGTCTACCGGAACGTGAGTGGCCGGCTTTAGCTACCACAGTTTTCCAGCAGCAACGGATATGCACTGGTCTACAAAACCTAGGACTGGATAGACGCTATTTTGTTTCCAAGTCCCTCATTGCCACCCAAGAAGCAACATCTTATTTCACTCCCCGGACAATCAGATAAGCCTCATATATTTATTAATGTTTTTTTTGTTTATATGTAACTATTTTACTACTCTTTATACCTACTAAACCATATCTTGAAAACGTATGTAACGCACGATCATAGTACTGTGAATATGCGCTCTTAGCCTATGTTTAAATATGTTTATCAATTTTGTTTCTGACCGTACAACCTGTGAAAACAGTAATGTTAAAACCATCTAATATTTTTTTATCACTACACTTTATGTAATATTTTTTTATCTACTCAATTAATTTACAATCCATTTTGCAATTTTGGGAGTTGAAATAAATAGTTTTAACATTTTATCTACTTCAAAAATTTTTTATTTCATTCACTTTACCATTACTTTGTTTTTTTATATATTTTTGTTTCACGATTTTGAATTTCGTAACTTGGCAAAATCTGGAGTACTCAACACATTTTAAGTTAAGTTAGGTGGCGTCCAGTACAACCTACCTCAATGATATCAGAAAGTTATTACAATCCACGACTCTAATAATTTTGTTTGTCTAAAGGGACCCTGCAATTTATATACTTACTTTTTATTTATATATGTTATTGAATTATTTATGTTTATGTTGACTTTGATAAGAACGTATATAATTGTGCACTGCACGTGTATACACGTTCGGTAAAAGCCACGCCAAATACTAAATAATACTACACGGATATATGGATATATTTTATTACCTAATAAATACAGATACTTATCTAAAAAAGGAGATACTTTTCTTTAAAAAAAAGAACTGATTTGATAATTACTTACCTTAAAGTAGTAACACCCTGGATTTTCTTGGTTTTAACCGGATAGTATACCAGCAGTGCTGAACCAAGTGGCGCTCCAAATATTTATCCTATTCCACCCCGCTCGTCTTCACTGTGGCTGGCAGGCCGCTGCTATTACACTAGTAATACTTAGGTGAGTAGTTCTGTAGGAACATCACATAGTTTCCAACCCATCTTGTCGTAAACATGTAGGTACGTATAGTATTCAATATATTATCTGTATTCCTTTTACGCATTTTAAAATAAGCTAAAGAATCGCCACATGACCTCTTTTTGCGAGATGATCAAATAAATCCGATTGATATTTCTGGAAAGTTTTGGAAGATAAATCGTCTACTACCTAGTGCAGAAAACTATTGAAAAAAAACACAGATTAGAAGACACAGATTAAAATTATATTCTATTAGTATTTCTTCAATCAGAAACCTTTGGAAATCCACGTTCTGATTCTCAAGTCGCAATTTTTCTATTAGACTTTCTGCGACAAAGTATTCCGCGAATGTTCTGTGAACGAAGTGGAATTCGTTATCCGTTTTTTGTACGATGCCTATTTTCAAAACGATCATTTCCTAGTCTCTGGGGGTTTGTCAATAACACGAGAAAAGTTCACGATTTGTTTTATTCAGTATCAATTCCAAAGCCAGATTCCTGTGATAAGCGAGGCATTTTTCAAATTGTTTGTTAAGGGCTTGCTTTGCTGCAGTGTTGCCAGTCGGATTTCCTTAATCGATATACACGCTCAGTTTCTTTTCTATGAACATTTTGTATAGCCTCGTCCATATTTCCCAGCAATTTCGGTTCAACAGCGTCTGCAACTAAATATTCCTTATAGCCTTCCCATTGCTCCGACATAACAAATCGATCGCTTTCTTGAAAAATCTCCGCCAACATCCGTACGTGTAGCGGCAGTGCCGTAAAGTCATTTGTCTTGGATTGGAAATATTGTAGCCAGGAAGAGAACTTGTCTATTAACGCTTCGGTGTAACGTTGTAGTAAATCGCAAATCTAGTAGATAGAGACATACTGTATAGTAGGTATCTAGTTAAGTTAAACCAAGGTCTAGAAACAAGCGATGGTATAATTCACTGAGAAAGAAGCTGTTCTCACGAAGTTGCATAAAAGGCGGCTTTGAAAAGTATCTCGGCGTGATTTAAAATAAACAAACTTCTAAAGTTATCATTATTTCACCGTTATTGGGTATTAATTTTATCATTAACTCGACTCATTCGAAATCTGTCAATTTAACAGTTTTAGAAAAGATAACTGTTCCTGGGAACTTTCGGGCCTTGGAGAAAAAGCTGCAGTTTGCAGAAAGGAAAAGTTACGCCTTTTTTAGTAATGGCCGACGGTATACTGAGATAGTTTACACCCTTTTTTTATGGTAGAAG
Organism: Anoplophora glabripennis; assembly: GCF_000390285.2. Classification (NCBI taxonomy): domain Eukaryota; kingdom Metazoa; phylum Arthropoda; class Insecta; order Coleoptera; family Cerambycidae; genus Anoplophora; species Anoplophora glabripennis. The sequence continues at coordinate 3,692 of NW_019418886.1, read as the reverse complement.
ACAAAAACACTTGAGTGGGAATAAGTTATAGAAAAATTTAATAATTGATTGGTGGGATCGATTCAACCATGTTTTAATTATAGGAGGATTTTAGAGAGCTTTAAAATACGGGGCGGGGTTAAAACGTTGGAAAAATCGGGAGCTTAAGACTTTGAAGGAAGACTAGAGTCAGTTCTTGCGGGGCTCCGGGAATCGAGAAGTTATTGCGAGGATCCGGGATTCGAAAGTCGTTTAGGACACTGGGAGTCCAAAGTCGTTGCGGGGCTCGCAGAATTGGAAGTTTATTTTCTAGTGCCGGGCACTTGGCCTTGTTTTGGGCCATGATATATTTTTGAGTTCATATTTTATTGTGGAAAAAGTTGTGGCGATCGTGACGGAGTGTAACGTGCATGGTGGGTGCCATTCTGTTACGTGCTTCTCAGTGGATTAACACCAGCTATGTTTCGGAAGTTATGGTAAGTGTACCAAATAGTATTTTTGTTCGTTTTCTTTGATTTTGCTTGTAACGTTATCCTAGACAGAGCGGCAGCAATCAGACTGTCTCTCTGAACATTACTCAATATATAGTTAGTATTGAATCAAAGTGAGGTTTGATTTCTCACAATCGCCTGACTCGTCCCCACTAATAAGAAGTCTCTGCGAGAAGTTTTCTGCTTCGACTTTAGCCAGAGCCGAATCCAGGTGTCAGCCGCTCGACAATCAACCAGGAGAAAGCGTGGTCTAAAGTCGGGAGCCGCGACTTTATTGGTGCCCGAGGGGGAAAAGTCCTTGGATAAGCAGCTGCCTGACGGTTATAGTATTGGGGTATAGAAATTTGGTCACAGGGTGGAGAGCTAATAGAAAAGAAAAAGTACATATTCTTGGCAATAATAGGTTTTTATTTTTGGTGTGAGTTGGGGCTTGCACAACGTTCCCATATGTTTCTCTTTGTATCTTCCGCCTCCAAGTTATATATCCAGTAATTTGCGAGGAAATTGGTTTGATTTTGTTCCGTAAATGGAACGGAAGATAAACGGTTCTGCTTTTAATGTTTGTTTCAATTCCTGATCGTAGCGAATATTTTGACACAGTTTCGTCGTTCTCGGCAAAGACCGAGCAGGCTTAGGACGAGTTGCATGCGATCCTGGCTGAAAACGTTGATCGTTCCAAGTGATTCGTCAGCTTAGTTGAATATTTGGAATTCAACAAGATATTTATCATTTTTCTGCATTTCCCCAAAAAATCCTTTAGAACCTGTTAAGATTCATCCGGATGAGCCACAGGTGGGAATATTGCTTTTGTATTGTGGCCGCTAAATTAGTTAAAACGGTGCGCTTTCCCGTACCAGCAATATCAGATATTAACATTACTTTTTCATTCATCTCGCAGATCAGTTCTTCAGGGAAAATTTCGTCTCTCGTTGCAGATCTTCCCTTTTCATTTCCTTTTTTTCTTGATCCCTCTCTTAAAGTTGCGTTTCAGGTAGAATTGAGTAATTTTCTCATCCGAACCTGAAAGTGGTGCACGTACATTGATCTTTTCATCTCCAACCAGCTTTTCCAGCTCATCAGAATCCAAGAATTTCCCATAATTTTCAATTGTTGGGTTTACCAACAGTTCATCCAAACAGATGTCCCTTCCACTATACACTCCTATATTGTCCTTTAATAACCTCTCCCGGGAGTCCTCTAACAGGTCTTCGAATGTAATAGAACCACTTATGACATCATCCGACGTATTGAGGTATTCTACTGTTACAATCTGCTACCAGCACTACCTTTTTTTACCCATATTTATCTAAAATTCCTCTCAGCTTGCAGCTTACTTCTATTACAGATTCTTCTGTAATCTTCGAACAAATGAGAACTAAAACGATGTACTGAGGCAGGCCAAACGCCTCCAACGCCTGTTTGTTTTTCGGCGCCATCATCGGAGTTAACAAACAGAATTTTCGTTTTATCCTGCAAGGTGTGAAAGATTTTTGTTTCTTGCAATAAATATGCGCCTTCTACGGTAACATGGATTATCTTTTTAGCGTTTCGGAAATTTGAGGCATTGATTTGAAAGAATATGTTGTATTTAACTAACCGTTGTCAATGTTTATCCGTACAAATCTCGGAAAAAATAGCTTTGGTGTAAAAGTTCCGTTAAATATATACAGTCTTTCTTCCGGAACCAGTCTAGTATTTTGGTATGAATTTCCAGGGGAGATATTTGCCCGTGCAAATTCTGCAGTCGTTTCATGCCAGGCAGTAATTGTTCAGTTACTTTGCAGATGTCATTTCCTGTGGGGTAATTTAAATAAAGTTGTAAATGTCCCAAAAAGTTTTTTATGTTCTCGTCGGTAATTACCGATACATCGACAGCTTTATTTTTTGAATTCTTTTCATAGTAACTCTTTACATTTTCTTTTAAACAAGGCAAAATTTCGTCTTTAAACGTGTAAAATTCGCAGTCATAATTTTAGTAATGCAGCATGCTCTCTGGGGGAACTTTCTACGTTTTTAAAAATTTCATAGCCTTCCCATCGTCACTAGCATTGCTGAAGTCGTCGTTCTTCGAATTGGCCGAAATCAGTTCTTCGAATGTGATTTTCTTCGTCCTGCTCTGTTTATGTTTAGCTTACTTTGGACCACTCCAGAACCGCGTCATCGAACTTTACCGCCGCTTTATTTTCTGTCGACAGTTTCCAGTCTCTGAACTTTTGGAGTGCGTTGAGGAAAAATACGGTTAACAGACCGACTTAAAACTGCACCCTCTCGCTGCCGGCACTCCCCCCCTTAAGTTCTTGGGCACTTCTGACTTCTACGATTTTGTCCTTCTTTTTATTAGATTTTGGCTGAGGACCTTCGATGATGGGATTCATCCTGGTAAAAATATTTCCCTTTAGGCACAAAACCGCCTCTCGTTTAGGCTTCTCCCTACTTGGATAACTGCCAGGAATTTCAACGTCGGGATCTAAAACTGTTACTGGTTCCGATTCGTTATAGTTGAAAAGAACGATTGTTATATTTTCCAAAGACGATAAAACAACAAGTTCTTCCGTCGTAACCTTATATTCCGCCTTCATAATATCAGATACGTAATCGTTAAACTGGTCTCAATTATTTAAAAAAAAAATCAAATTTTTAATTGATTTATTAAATACTGAAATATTAGTATGTAGTATCGTAGATCCAGGGAGCGCTATTGTAGTCCTAGGGGTTGCAATACAAGAATGAGCTAAATTTGTCGATATTCGTATTTATATGCCACCCTTAAACCCGTCAGCGTCGAGGGTTCGTTACACTCCGAACGCAGCGATTGGATTGGAGGAAGGGGAATTGCATTGATACTTTTCCTAATTTCAAAAAATTACTGCGTAGTTTCCAAGAAATACTGCGTAGTTAGCAAATCACATGGGCCCTTACGGGGAGAAAATGTATAAAACAGGATGCATTTCGAGGAGAAATTTAGTTCACCAGATTACTCGGTTCGTTTAATTTCGATTACTAGTTTGCTTTTGTTCTCATCCAAAGTAGTAGTTTTAAAGTATTAGTAGTGTTGTAAACAGTTTAGTTTTGTGGAAATTAGGTAAACCTTAAACGTGTATACAAAGGATTCTCTTTGGTACGGTCTGTAAAACTCAAAATTTTAAGAAATATTTTTTTCAAATTTCATTTGTAAAAAAGCTATAATAGTTCATTCACGAAATTATATTAAATACTAGGTAC